>NC_143578.1:125089125-125389125 GCF_048544385.1 Mastigoproctus giganteus
CGTCTTATCTTCATTTATCTCAACCAATACATACAAAACACGTTTCTTTTTTTTTACTCCATTACATAAAATGGCGACCTACTAGAACTCCACAACATCAATTAAATCCTCAAGAACAGCGATTGTTACTTCAAAAGCTGTGTGGAAAAACCTTATCAAATGTATGAAAGGTTTCGTGTGCGGTGCTGCCGTTATTTATCATCGCTCCATCCCGCCCCGTGACATGCTATGAATCACTGTTAGGATTGTACCACACTTCGATACCAATTCCTTGACGTCCCGCAAAGAACCCAAGACTCGTTAACATTTATCTTGCTTTCTTTTTATAGGGGGAAGAGAATCCGTGACTAATAACAGTCCTGTCCGGATGCTACCCGAAGCTCTGCACATGCCCCGTTGTCATTTTCAGTCTCTATGGAAGCCTCGCCAACATCTGCAGTTGAATGTTTTACAGGAGTAATACGTTTCGTAGGCTTGCTGTCTTGGGATAGCTACTCGACCTGCGTCTGATTACGACTACTTCAGAATGCGGCTTGGGGATTACTGGGCCATCCCTTCTAGCTAGCAGTAGATACTAGTGAATGTACTCAGACTAATGCACACCTAGGAAGAAAATAAAATTTTTATTTTGCTGTTTGCCTTGCAACAGCCTCTGATTAATAGGTTTTCCCTAAACGTTTGGCCAGAAACTCCGTCCTGCTCGTGACAGTGCAGATGCATCGCAACGAAGTATCATTACCGAGGCCCTCAAAAGAGCGTGCATGAATTCCTCCGAAATTCGCTTTCTCTAGCGTCAGTTAGCATGAAAAATTACGCAAAGGTGCACGAAAATCTCTCTCTCTCTAAGGAAACGAAAAGCAAGGAAAGGAATTAAATGAAAAAGAAATCGCAACTAATTGATCGCAGATGAGATGAAGAGATTTCATTTATGCGCGGATTCGCTTGCGACATAGAACCAGCACAGTGAGAGAAGAACGACTGACACTCGGTGGCCACTTTATTAGACACGCCTACCTTATCTTGACATGGAGTACTCCTTCCGTAACAGCATCACGTGTTCGTTCCATAATATAAAGGAGGATAGCAGATACTGTGTGCAATTCAGTGCGAGAATGGGCAAGGTGAAAGATTTAAGTGACTTTGAATAGTACCACGCCACGTGATTTACGTAGCATGGTGGTCTGCGCCATATTCGCTTGTGTCAGCATCTCGGAAACTCATACTCGCACCCTGTAGTTGAATATGAGTATCTGCGTATGGGTATTTACACCCTATGGGTTGCACTTACTTTCCAACCCCCTGCTGGGGTTTTCACGTACCACTGTATCCCGGATGTACTGATATTGGTCCAATATAGGATCAACGGTGGTCCTATGGTCAGAAACAGTTTGCTGATGCAAGAGGGTAACAGAAAGATTCGCTGATGCGGCAGGATAACAGAAAGGCTAGTCATTAAAATAACCCAGTGCATAGTGTTAATCATAGAGGCAATTTCACACTGATAGAAGGACCAGAATAGTAAAAACAGCATGAATCCATGGACCTATTCTGACGGACACCAACAATATAGGCTAGTAGTGTCAGTGTAATGGAATAGGGACTGTTTTAGTGGTGCCCATTGGGTCTCCACCTTGATAATAGTGGTAATCAAAGTTTTATCTGAAGGTTGTTTCCTAACAGGAGCATCCCTTCACGGCTGCAGTGTATCCATATGCGAATGGATTCTTCCAACAGGATAATGCGCCACGCAAGGCATCGTTATACAGAACTGATCTCAGGAAATGGAGTGAATTCAACACAAAACGCGAGCCTCCCTACTCACCAGATCTAATCTCAATCCAACTGAGCACCTAAGGGTTGAGTGAAACGAGCTCTTCGGAATAGAGATCCACAACCATCCAATTTGCAACAACCGCTAGAAGCAGTTGAGTCAACATGGTCCGGCATCCCTGTGGCACCCTTTCGACACCTCTTTGAATCCATTGCACACTAATCAAGGCTGTTTTAAGGACTAAGGGGACCCTACTTGTTGCCAGTTAGCTGTTCTTATTAAAGTGGTCACCAGTGCAGATACAGAGATGCAGGGAGCCGGCGGCCTTTAACCCTTCATCATTTAAAGTTGTTTTAAGTAAAGTCGCTTAAGAATTATGTCGTAACGTCGATGCTGTTTTAAAGCAGAGCGAATGAGAATGCCCACTGAGATTGTCAATATTAACCGATAAACAGTGAAATTTACCAATTTAGCTTTTCTGGAGGATTGGGATTTGGCTACAACCATAACACGTTCCAGTGATTTCCTTCTATCTATTCTAGGACTATACTTTACCATTATTTTATAAATAAGCACGCGCGTGCATATGCGTATGTATGTATTCGTTTGTTCATTTTTTGCTTTTCGTTTTGTTTAACCTGGCCCAGTTAGTCGGCCACGTCATGAAAAATGGCGATAAAAGTTCAAGCCGGGATTCGAACAAAAGTTTACCACACTGTGTGGAAGGACAGTGATTGCATATCAAAACGAAATCCATACTCTTAGTAGTGCAATTGCATTTAAGAGGAGGAGGAGGAGGAGGAGGATAATATGGTATACAGAAAAGCACAGCCCAAGTAACCAATACATTTGTCAGTTCTTTGGACATGTTTCACCCATTTTCACTCAATTTTTACAAAGAAAAAAACCTGCTGGTTTACTTTCCAAGAGATCATGGCTTAAACACACAGACTTTGAAATATAAACAACTAAGAAACAATAGCTAGTTACGTAAAGTTAATAATTACAATATTGAAATACCCAATAGCAGCAGCCGTTCCTCACGAGCAACTTTAGCTGTTAATTGGGTGAGTGAGTGAGTGGCATTTGATGAGAGACACAGGATGGAAGCGTTCGAGATAATTCTGGGGGAAAGCTACAGGTGGATGTGTAACCAGAGATAATTAATGTCTGCTAATGATAATTAGTGTTGCAATCCTCGGCAAACGAACGTCGCAGTTTGGTATGGAACGATGCGATATCCCGAACCAATGTAATCATAGCCATAATTGAATGAACGAACTCATCCAAAGTAAACATTCGGACGATGCAAAACTCCGGCGATCGGATGACAGCGAGAGAGACAGTCAACAGAGCCTGCTTGTGCAATATTCGAAGTGCTTCGGGGTACTTTGATTACATATTTTACAAATATTTTTAAATATTTTACAAATTCAATGTAAATACTCGGGAAGCTTCGAGAAGATGCCATCGATCGACCCAACGACGTTCTGTTGTTCAATAATAAGCAGCGGATGAATCGTGAAATAATATTTGTAATTCACTGAGGCTGTAATGAAAATAAATGATAAGCGTAAATATTAATCTTAGAATGTCAGGGCAAATGAGCTTATCGCAGAGGATCGAGCCCCAACTAATTAGTTGTCATTATGCAGGCATAAATTACTTAAAATTCTGAAACGAAGCAAAAAGCAATCCAAGTGGGTACAGTTTTAGCAAAGTGTTTCGCAAAGCAAAGCGGAAACATAATACGAAGGGTTTAATCAGGCTTAAAAATTTAAAAGGATACAAAGCAATTCTCGATTCTGTTGTGCCAAGATTTCCGGGGTTCATAATTCATTACGTGCATCCAATGAAGCAAAACTGCATAAACGATAGATGCGAGCTCTCCTTATCTGCGAATTAATATCCCAGCATCATTTGCTACAACAGCAGTAGGCAGATTATCTAAAATCTACCTTAACACCCAACAGGAATTTGCAATACAAAATGTTCCTCTAATTTTATTCTATTGAGAATATCACGGCTTTCAAACTTTCATGCGCTTAATACAGTTGTTTTATTTGTTAGCTGCAAGCGAAACAAATAAAACAACTGGGATCTCTCTAATCACTTCATTATATTACGAATTGTTAAAGCAAAATATTCAATATCACATGCATATACATATTCAGGGCTTGATAAATTTGATCTAGGGGCCACCTGCGAAAGTTACTCGCCAGGTGAGGACTGGGGAATGGAACAACTAATAAAAAGAACTGTCTATAAGAGCCAGTATACAGTAAACTCCAGTCATGATGAGTCGAAATACCCGTATTTATCTTTCTTGTTAGTGTAAACTTCATATCAATGGCGATTTTCCAAAGCAGCCGATATAAATTCGCGCTATGATATTGGACTGTTTGTTGATAATTGAAGTCAGTGAAATTAAAAGCTTTTAATTTCTTTATGCCATTAACTTTTATCTGTATACTAAATTAATTATAAATGATAAGTTAATAAATATTAGCGTATCGAAGCAACTCAATTCGAAAAAGCACATTTTTTTTTTTTTAAATTAACGGATCACACTCCCTAATAACAACTTCATTTATTAGTTGTGACAATCGTGCATATGAAAAAAGCTCCTAAAAATAAAGAGTAGAGATAAAAACTTCACGTGTTTTGGCAGTACTATTGCATTAATTAGAAATGTTATTCTTAATCTATGTCACGTTGTCACTGTTCTTTATAAGACGCGAACACTGCCGATGGGGAAATAACCACCGCTGTTATTTCCAGATATTATTTACAATTGCATGTAGCTTTTGTTATTTCGGTCTCCTAGGTATCCTTTTGCTTTTCCTCCTTTACAGCCTCACTTAATTACAAGTACTACATACGTCTGAAAATCTTATTCTCTGGGCCGCTTTAAAATGCAGTAATTAAATTTTTGTGCCTCATCCGGCTGATCTATAATTACACGCTTTGTAAACATGGGAGGGGGAGGCGGGGGTTTGCATCTTCAAAACCGCAGCACTAAAGCAGACAAGACAATGTTTGCTCGTTTTTCTATTTAGAACTAACCGTTCTAAATAATTTTATTATCAAATTTAAAACTAATCAATTTAAAAACTCTGAATTTTTAAAGCATATAAGATTTAGGGAGGCCAGTTAATATTACCAATGATTGACGATTTTTATCCTCATTAACCTTTCCTTCGTGGGGAAAGAGAAGTGATTAAGGAGTGATTAATTCCCCTTTCCTTCTCTTCTCCTATCATTCAGGGCACTGCCTTCTTTATTCTCTTCACGATTTCCGTTTTTATCTTTTTTGATTTCTCATTATGTTTTCTGATTATTATATAATTAAAATTCATCACCTTGATTACTGACACACTTTGATTATTTTGGGAAGAGGAATTTATAATTTCAGGGGCACGATTTTCTTACATATCTAAGATATTTATCTGCATAATGTGTATTTCTGTTTTCCAGAAAAGAATATTAGGTTAGGTTATGTTTTGGTTAATATTAGGTTAGAGGAGATAGAGAGAGTGATTTAGTTATTCAGTAATTCACAGAAAATTGTTCGCATATGTCTTAATTTTAGCCTTACTAACGCAGTTTAGCGTATCCAATTATCCGTTTAGAGTATATGTATTCGATTATCTGTTTAGTGCAACTGCTCCTATTATACACAAACCGGTATAAAGGATGAAGGTTTGAGACGAGTCTGTACATGGCGCGCTCTCTCTCTCTCCTTGCCAAAAGTCTGAAGGATCACGTATTTCTTTATGATGATCATATTCTGATCTAAATACTCTTATATAACATCTTAAAAATAAACTTGCAAAGTCGAGGATCTGATAAGGCACATATTTTGGAACAAGAATTACACTCTTCTCATACCTCATTTGCTTAATCTTTTAAGACTTCTTTATCGGCTGGCATCTAACCGACACACGTTAAATCCTGATTAATTTACTAATCTTCAAAAACTGCCCAATGCTCTGTTATCTAATTATTCAATGAAATTATCGTGCATCACGCTAATGAATTCTGTGACAGAATTCTTTCGAGCTGCTGTATAAAGAAAATTAATTATTTCTTTCTTTCTTTTTTTTTTAATTCTCTTTTGTTAAAGGAACAGCAAGCTTTCCGTCCCTGAGGTACCACATTTTCGATTCCTTATCTTTCTGGCAATACATGACTTCAGCCCTAGATAATACCAATGTCATTTATACATACTTGTCAAGAGCGCTTGACTTTGTACTGCACGATTTCATTTGAAAAAAAAAAAAAAAGTACTTTAGCAACAGATCCCTCTTTTCCCCCCTGTTACAACCTAAAAATCGCACATGCAGGTAATCTGTAATGAGACCCTCCTTTACGTCATAGAATGTGGTGAGGTACTCCACGGTTCTAGTTCCAGTCTTTTATAATTTGCACGAAAGAGTTGCCTTTTGGACTAAAGAGGTAAGAAATCAATTATTTAGCTTAGGCACACGATCAAGAGTTTTAATTTTTTTTTCTTGAGGCAAAACCCCTGACAACCGGTTAAGGGTCTTGTTATTGCATTGCAATAAATAAAATGCTGAGCTGAAAATTCCCAAAGTCAAAGTACACACTATCTCCTCTACCCACTGGACTCAACTGTAGCATAAATTGCTCAAATGGACTTCCGGACAAATGGTCTAGCCTCCTACAAGAAATTGTAAACCCTGGATGTTCCAGGGTAGGATTGCAAACCTTGAAACCTTGAACCTCAAGGTAGGATTCGCTGGCTTTCAGTAGACTGCAAAAGGTGCACCTGTATACTGTCTGGTGGATTAGGTGTTGCTGACACCTGTCCCTCAGGTGTGGGATGCCATTCTGGCGCTCCACTTTGCAGCCTTGTCATGCAAGCTTTCTAATTTCTCTGGGTCTGAGTGAGCCTCTCAGCCCAGGGAGATCCAACCAATTACTCCCTCCCTGCCTCCCTCATATGTATATGTATACATACATATACTCCTTCCCTATCTCCCTCATCAGGAGGGGCTTTATTTCCCCGTTATCCCTACTTCCTTCCCACTTTTGCTTCCCCTCTTTAACTATTTCCCTTACTCTTACTTTTTTTTACTGTGTCTCCGTCAGGAAGCTCAAAGAACCGGTTGAGAAGTCTCATTTTCGGTTGAGAGGTCTCATGGTTTTTATGGCTGGTTTGCAGATTAGAGCATGCTAGCTTTATTGGTAGAAATGTCGTGACCTGATTTTTCCACCCAGCTTACCGGTCTCACCGTGTGGAGGCACGAGTAATGGAACGAGTGGCCAAGTGGTGTTAGTTTAGTTTGGGTAGTGAAAAATAAAATAAAAAGGAAAGGTAACTTTCTTTCCTACTTCGCTTACTACTTGTAAGACTGAAGTTTGCTTAACTTCATAAATGAAAAGAACGAAGAAGATTATCCCTTTCTAAGAAAACGCTTTGGAAGACAAGCTCAGATCGCTTGACCAAGGAATGCTTGGCAGCGGGGGCCGAGTATACGGGAGAATAGAAATAAATATTATACAGTTGTAATTAAACTGAACGGCCATGTTTAGAGAACGCAAACTTGCAGAATTTTAAGTGTTCTATAAAGTTATAATTTAGTAGTTAATTGACAAGAAGATAACTTTATTTACTAATCACAGAAAAAGAAAAATATTCAATAAATGTAAGGGGAAAAAAAACCGAACACCCCTGAAACGTAAAGCCCTTCGTACGTGAACTAACTTGTTTTTCTTGGAAAGCTTGTTTGGTTGTAGTAGGTTTTAGGCGAATCAGCAGCTTAGGCCATATTGCGTCGTATATAATGTATGAAATTTGCGTGTTCTCTGGTAGTATATAATGTATGAAAATTGTGTGTTCTCTAGTCGATTTGCTGGACGAAAAACTCAAGTTTCCGAGAGAGAAAACCATGCTGTCCTCGCCTGAGATCGACTAACTCAGCCACGTTGGGAAAAAAGCCCATAAAAATTCCTCGCGTCACGGATGGGACTAGGAATTCCGGCCGGATTTTTATTGGTCAAATTTTAATGAAAATTGGGATGGCTCGACAAATCTTTTTCTAACGCCCAAACATAAAATTTAATTAAAGATCCATCCGCTAGGAGCCGAATTATTACTTGCGGACGGACGGACATGGTGAAGACAATAGGCGCATTACGCATAAATGCCCAACGTTATGAAACTTCCACACCTCAACCTGTAACAGGTTAATTTACAGAGCTCAAAATGGTCATAGTAAATTCCCTTTGTCACTAACAAATAGAACTTGCTGATTCTAACTCGGACTTATAACAGTAAGTGGCAAGAGATACGTAGCCAACAACCTACCATGGAGTCATGAATTTGCGTTTCATAAGAATGTTTTATAAAAGCGCCAATTAGCTCGCCAGTGAAATCTGCGCAGTAAGAATAATATTTCGTTCCAGAACCACAACCATTTTCTCAATCTTCCCAATGAGCAGCTCATAAGTAAATAAACTGCGTTTCTAGGTTGCGAAATATCCGTTTATCGACTTATCAAACATTTCCAGTAAACCATTCTCTTTATATTTAAAGGCGTACATCTAGAACAAATTTGTTGAAATCGAATGGGCAACGCATCACGATGTGTTTGTGTTCATTAACTTCTTCTCAACTCTGGTCTCTGCTGCGAGGGTCATGTTACACAAGCACTGTTCGCTGGCGAACTTGTTTATTACATCGCTAAGCCTGACTGACATACTGAAATGCATTCCGACATCTAAACAGCATTAGACAAACACAAGCATATTAAACGCTGGCATGAACGACGAAATTTAATCACTCGTAAAGGTGCCATATAGCTGTTACCGAATTCTGGAGTATTATTAAATACATTCAATATCACACCGCAGACGGATTTCATCAGTCTAACATATGTAGTCCTCGGTGATAGATTTGTTGTAAGGCTTTGTCCCGATTCTCTAGATTCAGACAAGTTTATTTAACCACTGTTTGCCTCATTTGTTTAAGCAATACACTGCACTTGAATGCACGGAAATGCACTATAACTCTGAGTATTGTTCCTCATTCGTCAAATGCAAGTTGAAAGCAAATTTAAAAAGTAGCAGAAGCTTACCTAAATTTCCAGTTCTTAGCAAACCATTAGTACATGCTCATATAAAGTCGAGTATCAATATGTTAACAATAGCAGACATGCTAATTTGCTGTCCTATAATTAAAGAACAATATTAGAAGGAAAAAGGTATTCTATAAGCATTTTCTCATACGAAGGCCTTCACCAGTATTGCACTAGTTCAAATAAATACCACTGGCTTATTGAGAAGTAAGAGCCATCACCCTGACAGTTGTTTCGATGGTAACACACGCAGCCTACAAAGCACGAGACACATTACTGGTTAAGCTGCTTTGCCGCTCACTGAAAACCCCATCAAATCCCATCTCGACAGAATTGCCCTTTTTTTTTTAACACTGTGGCCAAGTTAATCAATCGCGAGTAAGGATTGCACATGTTTCTCTCCTGGAGACTCGGGTTGTTGCCCTCGAGGCAAGAACATCGACAGGAGATTACAGGACACTAAAAACACAATTAACCGACGCCTCGCGGCCTTAGTCGCCTTTACCCAATTTATAAGCGAACCATCCTTAATATTCAGTTCAAATATCTCTCACGAGTTTTAAGCGAACCATTCTTAGAATTCAATTCAAATATCTCTCACGAATTTTACTTAAATAACGCAATTATTAACATCATTGTCTTTCTAAATGTTTGATTTTGATTCTCCAAACCTAGTAGTGGCTGTTAATAGTGCTTTATAACAGAACAGGGAATGAAATGAACTAGTAAATTATTTGGCATTTCATTACAGCTTTAAAAATTAAGTGAGAACGTAAGAAGGTTAACGTGAGTAGCGTATAGTATTACTCTTGTTCCATCAATGTTTATCCTTCCAGCTAAATTTGTAGCCGCATCCTTATTAGTTATTGAAACTGCCATCGTGTACAGAACAATAATTAACTTTGTAATTCAAACCGGCGATTAACTACTTATGGTTTCATAACAAAGCGGCTGGAATGACAAAATATGATGACCTTTAAGGTGGACTCATCTGTCAGGAATAAAATTTATTTCTTCTTTTGTTGTGGTTTACAGAAACCTAAATATAATGAGCACATAAAGACGATATGAGAAGCGGCATATTCACTACTTTTCAGCTGCCTTAAAGTAAAGACAAACTTTGAGCCTTCGTATACGGTATAAAAGAATTTTTCTCAGTGAATAAGACAAAGTTTGAAGTGACAATACATAGCAGATATGCTAATTTGCATATCTGCTATGTGTAATAAAAATAGTCTTCTAAAATCCCATTTTATGGTCTTTTCGTATACATGAAACAGGACGGAAGGGAGGACTTGTTTGGTCAAAAACGATACCTTTCCCCCATCCCATCACAAAAAAAAATTATTATTTGAGTATACAGAGATTATTATTATTATTAACAGCTACAAAATAGCAATCAAACATGCCTGAGGGTGCAGCCTACAAAGCATTATTACACAGCTCCAAAGCAGCAGATTGGAGTATAAATTTCCAAACTAAATGTACATAAAAAGAATTTAAAACAGCAAATTGAAATCTATAAATAAAAATAAAACTAAATACATAAAAATAAAAAGAGGATGGATCAGTCAGACTTAAGTGAACAGGTAGTAGTAAGGTAGAGCACTGTTGTTTCTTCACACACATTACACGATCAGAGTCTTAGAACTTGCAAGAAGAGTCAATTTTAAGGTTCAGGTAACGGATGAGGTTAGCAATGTCAGTTGCCTCTTGTAGTGTCCAGGGGTGTCAAATATCTCCAGATTTGCTTTGTTGATTGATCTTGTAGTCCTGTTATAGAAGTTGTAGTATCCATAATTTGTTCTCGCATAGGATGGTTTCAGCAATGGATGGTTTCTTAAAGCTCTTGTCGGTACGTTGAAGTTTATTTGTGAGACGAGATGAGGGCAATACAAGGTACCGTTTAACAGCTGGTTAAAATGGAGTAAGTCGGCTGTATCTCTTCTTTCTTCCAGCATTTCAAGTCCAAAGAATACATACCACTTTTTGTAAGATTTCTCATTGTATTCAAGGCCGCTTTTAAAGCAAACGTACTGTATTGCTCTTTTTTGAATATTTTCAATTTCTAATTTTTGGTAAGTGCTTGTGGGGACCAGACCTGTGAGGCAAATTCTAGGGCTGGCCTAACATAGATTTTGAAGAGAAAGATGAAAAGTGCCAATTGATTGAAGTCTCGGTTAATTCTTTTCAGGAAACCTAGTTTTTTCTAGTTGCCTTCACAATGATTGAGACATGGACATCAAAGGAAAACGATTCTTTAATAAAGATACCTAAATTTTTGGCTGTAACTAACTTTTTTGATTGCCTTGTTTATACAATAAGAAAAATTAAGTTTGTTTTTCTTGTGTGCATTAGCAAAGCTCATCAGCTCACACTTATTTTCATTTACTACCATTTTGTTCTCCTTCAGCCATTAAATAACTTGTTGAAGAGCTTCGTTTAGGATGATGCAGTCATTGGTACTGCGAATTGCTTTATAAATTTTTATGTCGTCTGCAAATATGTTAATTTTGATTTGGTAGTCTCCAAGAGTACTTGACAGGTCGTTGATGTGGATAAGAAATAATAGCGGGCCTAAGGATGAACCCTGTGGGACAAAAGGATATGAGATTTTACCTTTAAATGTCACCGACATTTCTCTACCTTCCAAGTAGTTTGCAATCCAGTTTAGTGCCTGTACTCTTAAGACTATAGCGATGCAGTTTATTGATTAGTCTCTGAAGGACTACCTTGTCGAAGGCTTTGCTTAAATCAAAGAAAATTGAGTCGACTTGTTTTCCTTCGTCAAGCGCCTGGGATATATTCGAGACAAACAAAATCATACCTGTGCAGGTGGAACGACCCTTGATAAATCCGTAAGAGTAATCAGACAAATTAAGTTTCATAGAGTTAAACAGCTGCTTCATTACAATGGATTCAATTATCTTTGAGAGTGTATTTAATTTACAAACCGGTCTGTAGTTGTTGGATGAGGATGGGTCTCCTCTTTTTTGTAAAGAGGGGTAACAAAGGCCTTTTTTAGTTGAGCTGGATAGATTCCACTCTCAAAAAACAATTTTATTAAGTGAAGTAATAGCTTTACAAGTGTGGTTCCACATTTTTTCCATAAAACAGTAGGGATACCGTCCGGGCCTCGTGTGAGGTCCTTTTTCATACTGTGGATTGTGCTCAACAATTCTGCTTGGTTGATTTCAAATACTGTTATTGTAACAATGTAGTTGAGAGAAAATTTTCGTTACCTTCCATCCCGTCTTTTGCTGTATCTGTTTTGTAACTTTCTTCAAAGCTGTTAGCAAGGTAGTCCGCCTCAGAGAAAGATTGGGAATATCTAGCGTGTTTACAGCTGCATTTTGATTTTTTGCCTTGAAATAGCTGAATATAGGCTTCATATCTTTTGCCTCAAAGATTCTTCTTTCGACGAAGCCCAAATATTTGTTGTAGTCCTGTTTTAATGTCATCTTAATCTGTCTTCTTAAGTAAGAGTATTTATTATAAAGGCATATTTCCTTATTTATCTTGAACCTACTATGCATTTTTCGTTTTTTTTTGCCAGTAGGGATTTTAGTTCCTTAGAGAACGAGTGTGGGTAATTTGGATCAGGAGCACTATAGCATAGAACAAAGTTGTTTGTAACTTCGTTAATGATTTGGTAAAAGCAGTCCAGTGCTCCTTGAGGATCATTGATTTTTAATAGTAATTCCCAATTACAGTTTTTAAATGCATAAGTCATATCAGGCCATTTCACTTTATTGAAACCGTTATAAAATATTTTAAAATTTCATTCTAAATTTTATTCTTTTCACTTTTTAGAAATAACGCGCTGATATCGAGGACTAAGAAGTTTTGAAAAAGGCGTGCGATCGTTATACAACTTCAACACTTCTTACAATAAAGCCAACAAGTAACGTAACAACATCACGAGGTTTGTATAAAGTGAAAGAATGAAATGCAAGTACCACATTAAAAGATTTGAAGCTCCGCTCTAAAAAAAGTATACGCGAAGCGATTAATTTTCATTTGAGTACGAGGAATGACTAAAATCGAGATAGATAGACAGACACAGAGTGAGGTAGATAGATAGATAGATAGACAGAGAAAGAGCGCCTTCATCAATCATACTACCTCTTCATTCTTTCCAGAAACTTCCATTATCCGCCAACTTAGAGATCTGACTCCGCTACTTCGTTTTGGCATGACTACAATGCGTGCAAAAAGAGAAGCATCCATCAAAGGCGCACTGCTACCAGACACGGCAGAGAATTCGTCTTGGCCGACCGGAAACCAATGCCGAAAAATGTAGCAGGAAAGCAGTTGTTTAGGCCTCTCCCACCTCTTAAGATCAGCAGTGCGTTTTATGAAGGTAAGGACCAAACGATGGGCAGAGAGTGTGGCAAATGATAGAAGGAATGTACAGGAGTAGATGGAAAGGCCGACACAATAAAGATGAAATATAACAACGAGCAGGCACATTACAGCAATGTCAGTTCCTTAACCTAGGAGACCGAATGTTTTCTACTAATGTTCTTTATACGACATTTGTTCTCTGACATTATTGGACTTATTTTTAAAAATCATATTTCAGGAATAGTAACTTGGTCATTCTCGTTGATTTGCTTCAGATGTTTTCGACGTTCCACCACCATTAAGGTTCGATTCTTTTATTTCATGTACTGGAGTGGAAAGCCTTGTTGTTGCAATCAACATTGTTTTTGGCGGTAACTATGTGCGCTTGCATGGCGAGACCTCGCACATACTGAGTTTGCGAAACCCAGCAAACTGCGTATTAAAATTACATTAGTAAACCTGCCTTTATTATATTTTTTTAAATAAATTCATACACAGCAAGATTGATATAATTACAAGGCGAGGGTTGCAGAATTCTTCTCAGAGATTCGGGGTTTTCATCCATCATGCCAGTCAAAGAGACCACAGAACACACACGATTTACAGACGACGCACTGACACCACGTTATTTTATCTGCATCGGTGCAAATCCTAAACATGAAATCTGATTTATAACATACAGTGATCGCACAAAATAGACTGGTTATACACACTATTCGATAAAATTAACAGAACACGTAGAAAACATGGTGTAACTCATGCAGCTTGCGAAGAAATGGGGAAATATTTGGTATGGCGGTGTACCATAGAATGACGATGAAATGAGGAAGCAGCTGGAAGCTTCGGACACGTATAAGGGACATTTATAGGAGTTGTATAAGAATTACCAAAAAGGTCACATTACAACATGTTCGAAAATATGGCCAAATGCAATCAGTAAGGCGTATAATCCCCTCCAACGGCTAAACAAGCCTGACAACGATGAATCATGCTTGATATAAAGGCGTCTACAAGTTTCTGTGGCAAAAAATACCATTCTTTCACCACCGCAGACCTTAGCTCACCAAGTGACTGAGGAGTTGGCTGCAGGCTTGCAATGTGACCCCTAAGGTCGTCCCACACATGTTCGATTGGGTTTAAGTCTGGTGATCGTGCTGGCTACGGCATTCGATGGATATTTTCATTTTCAAGATATACCTCCATCACTTGGGTTCTATGTGCAGTGGCGTTGTCGTGCATGAAAAGAAAATCTGGGCCGCATCCTTAAAAATTCGCGCATAGGGTTCGAAGATCTGTTCTCAGTACCTCTGCACACTTAGGACACCCCTATTAAAAACACGAAGAGGGGTGTGGGCGTTGATCATTATTCCGCCCCCACACGGAAACACCGCCTCCACCGTAAGTGTCCCTTTCTCTGATGTTGGAGGGATGGTACCGCATTCCTCGTTGTATCCTACTGAAATAACGTCTAGAATCTGTTGGTAGGCTACAACGGGACTCATCAGACCCGTTGTAGCCTACAAACGACAAGCTCTGTGGTAGCCTGGGGTTATGGAATTCAAGGTATTTGTGCTTGTATGGAGGTCTTCAGGGTTTCCCCTATAACCGAAAGGGGTTAATGGAACACAAAACCACTGGTTTCCTTGTGTAGAGTCCACTTGAATTGAACCTTCTTAACACAATCCGGTTGGAAATGTTTTCACCTGTGTCCGCAGCAACCTCGAGAGACAGTTGATGATGGGATGGGCATTGTATGGTTCCGTCTTGTTGTTAGACAGAGATGCGGTCTGTTCTGGCTGAAAAAAAAAAATCCACAACCAAGTATCGGAGTCTTTCCTCATACGTCCGTCTACTGATCTCACACTGAAAGGGTCTTTGGACCCTTTCAATGATGTCTTTTTTTCATATAAGGCCTCCATATTTGAACACAGTATTCCAAATAACCGCTGGGAAAAGTTGAAAAGCAATGAAGAAAGCCAACCGAGAGAGACCATTAACTGTATTACAATACACATACTGGGTGAGATCTCAAGACTTAAACCATGTAAAAATTTGTTAAACATGATGAAAGGAAAAACAGTGTTGGCAACGAGCACCTCGAATTACAAAAAAAGAAAGGGTTTGAAAGTTCTTTAATACGAGTGCGCATCTGAGGGTTTCAGAATTGTGGTTGTATGGCAGTTATTTCTAAAAAGCAAGTGAATGAGGCAATTATCAAACAAGCAAATAAAAAGAATGCAGATATTTTCGTTCACGAGATGAGAGTTTGTTTAAGAAAGCAATCTGCAGTGATCAGAGTCGCATTTCCCAGAGAGGACTTTCATCGATTGAAGGATATCGTGGATATCTCTGCTTGAATTTGAAAGCGGTAGTCGCCTTGGCACTCTAAAAACCAGAAGGAAGAGATTATTTCATTCTATCCTCATCACTTAAGAAAAGCACGAGCATCTCCTCTTCAGCTCTCTGCATTTCGATTATCACATGAGTAAATAATAATTACAAACATGAAATTCAAACAACCAGAGAGTTTATATTATATTTGTATTAAATTAGCGGAATATCAGGCCACCTTCAAAGCCAGAAATGAAGTTTAATAATTTTCTCTTGAACTACCAACGTCAGAAATTTAACCTTTTCCTAGTATCGGAGAGAAATTACATTTCCACTTATAACCAGTTAAACTGCTTCAAATAATAAAACGGATATAATCGAAGCCACAGGTACTTTCCAGTTATTGAATATTGTTAACATTAGCTTTATTCAGATGTTTCAAATGCATATAATAGCAATTTATTAATTACTTCAGAGCGATTAACAGGAGTGAGCAGAAACCAAATACGAAAGAGTGAAGACTTCTGCAGATCACGTACATGGCATGTGGGCCTATATAATTTTTAAAAATATGAAATGAGAAGACTATTAGAAAGTATCTAAAAAGTTGCTTTATGAATTTTGTTCAATTATGATTAACTTGCATTTAACTTTAATCGATTTTAGTAAATATATCTAATTTCTCATGTGAAAGGCATACGCGGATATTATCTAATTAGATTAACTATAAAAATTAGAAATAAAAATAACAGTAATCTCTAGGTGGCGTAACTTCGCGAACTCCAAACTTGATAGAAACTCCAAAATTCAAACTGCCCAAAATTAGCAAATTACTCGTTTATTTGGAGTTTACTGCAATTTTTTATATTGAACTAATAAACTTTCATTTAAGCCCATATAATTTATGCTGAGTGGACATTTTAATTTACAGTTTTACTAGTTAGTTTAACTGGAGAATATCTAATCTTAAACAAAAATTTAAATAAATAATGAAATCAGAAAATTAAAGAAAAGCCAGCAGTAGATTTACAGTTAGATAGAAAGAGGAAACTACTCACGTTTTTCCACTGCTTTCTCTTTGATCAGCATGGCGAAGAATGTTTTTTGCTGTCAATGTTATTATTCATTTATAATCTGTCATAAAATAACAAGGAAAATACCGTAAATAAAAAAAATATATATATATAAAACAAACTAAAATTTTATTCTGGCTGAAATTTCGAGTACAATACTGTGGACGTGTGGAGCGTCTTACGTAAGACAGACCCTAAACGTTAGTTCATCTCCGCCATGGTTCTGTGATGACATACAGAACTCTGCATAATGGCCAAAAATGAGTGTACTGCTATGTTTGCGTAGTGTGTGTGTGTGTGTGTGTGTGTGTGTGTGTGTGTGTGTGTGTGTGTGTGTGTGTTGGTTCGGGCCGCTTTGCTACCAGGAAGCAGCGATCCCGAGGAATGCTGCTTCCCAGCATTCCTGGTACCCTTCCACGCCACGAGGAGGCGGGTCCAATTATACACGTACTAAACTAAATGTAATATTTCCATTTAATTAATACTATTTAGTTAATACTAAAGACATTAATACCATAAATATTTTGCTGAACTTGGGGCTATCACACCGTTACGAAACGGAAGTTTTTTGACATCTCTGAGCCTCCACCTGACCACCACCCCACCATTACCTACAATTTTTCGTGCAACCACCCTGCTCCAATCCATAATGTGTCATAATCACCCCTTATTCCCAGAATTAAAAAAAAAAATAGCTAATTCATCCAAGATCAAGAAAGCATTTAATGAAAATTGATTCTCTACGGCTTAAAAAAAATTCAAAGCTCACAAAAACGATAGCCATATTTTATAATATAATTCTTCACTAATAATGCTTCAAGATATTTATAAAAATAAATAAATCCGCTCTTCACAGGGTACGACTCCAAGATATTAATAAAAAATAAATCCGCGCTCTTCACCAGGACACAAAATCCAAAATACATCTTTAAAGACAAGACAGGATAAACAATGAAGTCTCAAATGCAATTAAGAAAGTTTTGGAAAAAATACATAAAATATACAACAGATTTAGAATACTATAAAGAGGTTATAAAGGCTCAGAAAAATCATAAACGGGGTAAGAAAATAACACACAGCAAAGCAATAATGAAATGAAATAAATAAAATTATAAATCATTGAGGGGAAAAAACTAGCAATAAAATAAAAATGCTAGAAATGCTTTCAATAAAATAATAAAATAAAAGCAATAAAATAAAAACACAATAAAAGCAATAAAATAACAATACAATAAAATAATAAAATAACAATACAATCAAATATTAAATAACAATACAATAAAATAATAAAATAAAACCAATAAAATAACAATGCAATAAAATAATAAAATAAAAGCAATGAAATAAATAAAATTATAAATCATTGAAGGGAAAAAACTAGCAAACAAAAAAATTTAGCAAGGTTAAATTATAGGGCAAACAACTTACAGATAAATTTTCTAAACAGTATATTTCGGTAAGATAAAAGTGATGACCAGAACCAACTGCAAAAATTTGAAAAAAATTAAAAAGAAATTTAATTTAACATATAAAGGTAATAAAAATTACCTATAATTACCTAAATTTATTACATATAATATGTATAATATTATTATATATAATATTATACATACTATATATAATAAAATAACAAACTGTTTTAGAGAAATATTAGTAATGCTAACTGAACTAACAGAACATCTTGATTATTTAAAAACAAAAACAAAAAAAAAAGAATCTACCTCGAGTATTTAATTTAAAAAAAAGATGGCAAACCGAGAACAGACAACTAGAGACCAATCGCTACTTCTTATATTTAAATAAACATTCTTTAATAAAATTGTAGACAACATTTCTCTGATTTTTCAATAAAAATAATTTTACATGGATGGTGAAAGACAAGTTTAAAGCTATCACTTAAAATTCCTTGTTTATTTTTAATTCTTGTTATGAATTTCTCATTTTAGTATACTATTATGTTCCCTCCCTTTCTATTTTCCTTAAAGATTTAATGTGAGATAAAAGATATTGTATTACTGCGTGTTGTATTTATCCCCTTTATCAGTCACTGGTTCCAGAAGTCGTTCTTTACAGTTTAACCTACACTTGAAGACAACTATCGCGTAACCTCGAAACGTGGCCAGTTGTATTGCCTGGTGATTCAGGTGATATCAGTTTTTCATTGTAACATTTCAATAATCAATAAACATCTTTATCATAACGCGTGGTAGAGTGCAGTATCCATAATCTCAAAAGCATCCTTAAAATTAATATAACCCAATATTCATATCAAAAAAATAAAAAAAAACATTCACAATGGGGGAAAAAACTACAATTTAGAAGCGTACTTAAGAATGAATTCATTGCAGTGACCTTTTTCCCCTCCCCGCAAGATGTGAAAAAAAAACAAAATAACTTAGGTCTGTCTCTATGATATTTTGAAAGAAAAGATGCCTAAACAAGCATTACAGGTAAAGTATTATAAATATTTATGAGTTCTATAATACAAAGAAGAATAATTGTTCGAATAAACAACGAGTAATAAAAGGCAAATTAATCTAACTCTATTTGTTTCATTCTACAAATGACAAAAAAGAACCCAACGGCCACTGTTAAATATTCAAAAGCACATATTTATGCAAATAGCATTATCATTTATAATTCCAATTAAGGCATAAGAAAAATATAAAACAAACTGCAAGATGTTATTAAAATTATGCAAAAGATGCCTCAACAACAGACTTTTCTAAAAATAAACAGACTCAACAACTATGTTAATATGTCCAAACAAAACAAATCCGGAATACACTTAAAAAATAAAATCTCATGAATAGTTATGTCATATTAATGAACACAGATGTACTATTAACGTGAATATATTAGAAAAGGTAACAAAGACTGAATATCTAGGATCCAAATACAGATTATACATGTACTTTTTTTTTGGAAGAGCATATTGATAATGTCAACAAAAAAAAATAAAAATAGAATCAGTTCTCACCTTTATATTTTTAGGCACTTTATATAAGTGTTTTAAAGAGGATTATAACAATATATTTATATGGTTTATGGACCAGGGACACTGCTATTTTTGGCAGAATGAATCTAACGAACATATTGGATATGTGAGTTGGTAGTTTGAGCGGAAGAGAGTAGGAAATGAGCTAGCGAAACGGGAATTGGAACTATGAAAGACACGGAATGTGTAAAAAATTATAAAAATAATAAAAAATAAAAGTACTTAATGCTGAAAATCTTATGATTTCAACGTCTTCTTCCAGGGTCAACCGTCTAAACCACAGAAAAGACAGCAGTGCTTCTTCCTGTTTGACATGAAATATACATAGCAAGTGGTAGCATCGGTACAGCAATTTTGAAACTATGCCTAAATGTAGTGATAAGAATAAAGCATGTGTGTATATCATGGCTGTAGCACGCTTTACTCTTATCACCACATTTAGGCCTAACTTCCGCTACAGCTGGTTTCAAAATTGCTATACGATTCTGCCACGTGCTACATATATTTCATGTCAGAAACAGAGGTCTTGCTTCTTGTTGTCTTTCCTGTGGTTTCGACGGTTGACCCTTGAAGAAGACGTTTAAATCATAAGATTTTCAGCATTAAGTACGTTTAATTTTTATTATATTTTTGCACCTTCAGTGTCTTCCGTGTCATCCGTCTATTTGTTTGTCCATCCATCTGCCCTACCGCATGTAATAACTCAACTACCAACTACTGAACAGATTTTCATGAAGTTTTATATTTGGGCCTTTTAAAAATAATTCTCGAGCTATTCCGAATTTCATTAAAATCGGACGAATACAGATCCAGCAATTATTATTATTATTATTTTCTCGTACAGTTTGCATGGAAAATATAAATGCATAGATTAATGTAATTTTAATGCAATATTGTTCGTTTTAGACAGTCTGTTCACACTTCGCGTGTATTATTATGTAAGACGCGTGAATACGAGGGGGGGATATATATATATATATATATGTATATATATATAAATATATATATATATATATATATATAGAGAGAGAGAGAAGATACTTTATAAAATCATACAGGAGGCGAGTAACAAATGGAATTATAGTTTTAATTAAACTGAACGGCTCAGTTCAGAAAAAGTAAAACTAGGGAGTTTTATTAAGTGTTCTATAAAGTTTCAATCTTAGTAATTAATTAATAAGGAGATAACTAGATTTTCTTTTCACATCGATTAATCGCAGAAAGAGAAAAAAATGGAATGAGCATACGTGAAAAAAATCTAACACGCCTCAAATGTAACGCATTGCGTTTATTAATTAACTTATTTTACATTCAGTATGAAGTGTGATCAAAAAGTTCGGAGATGTACTAAAATTTAAAACCGACCAACCGGAGGGGAGGGGACGCTGAAAGGTACTCCGCTGTTAAGTCAACAGAATTGTCCTCCCAGCTCCTAGAAGCCGCCATGGTATTGCTTCAGACAACTGCATTATGATCGACGTTGGTGCGGCCGATGTTCCACCTGGGCTTGTTGACCAAACCACTGACGACCACAATAATTGGCTAGTCAGCATATTGCATAATTCACCTGAGTATATTCTCTGTGGAGATTTTACCCCTCTGCATCGTCCCAACTTATGAAGAAGCTGTCTGCCTTCTGTGAGTTCCGTAGCATGGCACAAGTTAATTACACCCCAGACCAGAGGTCAAAATCTTCCTCGATCTCTGTTTTTTCTACACTTGATGGGCATGAAGTCAACTATCCAGGGTTACTTTTTCAGTCCGGTCAGCCTGTTTCTGTCCACTTTGACCTACCAGGTTCTAACTTCCCAGAATACAGATTAATTGAAAATAAGAAGATAATTTCGCCTAAATTTTTGAACCCCCCCCCCCGACCCTTCAAGCTGCCTCTGCAATTCCCTGTGACGTACTAGAACACTTTGACGCCGACCTTGCCTGTGACCTACCCACTCATTGGGTACGTTCTATTGGTGGAACTTTGACCTCAACAAAGCTTTTCTTTACAAGATTTCCTGTCAAAAGATATGAAAAGAATCTAATGACGTTAGCTACAGGATCGCCTTCTCAAGAGCAAGGGTAGTATTCAATAGGCATAAATCAATGGCTATTAAAGTACATCTCGATGCTACTCCGAAAGGGCAGAGCTTTTTATCGAACAAACTTAGCATTGAAAATATGAGTAGTTTCAACCCAAATGCACGGTGGATCACGTGTCAAATTTGCCACTTAGGGCTATACCCCCAGTCTCAGCAAATTTCTCTTTTTGATGGCCTTACTGGTGCTATTTCGTCAATCATAGTCACCAGACAATAGCTGATAAACGCCATTAACAGTCTGACACCCTCCTCAGTCATGGCACTGATGGTGTACCACAGGTTTTATTAAAACGCCTTAGCCTCTTCGTAACTGAACCCCTCATGTCACAACATACATTTCCTAGTACCTGGCTCACTTATTTAATCAAGGCTCTTCCCAGATGCAAATCTGTCAACTCTCCAAACATGTTCAGACCAATCTCCACGTACTCAATTCTTCTAACACTTCTTGAGAGGGTACTTCTTCCTTGTCTGACAAGGCAGATTCTCCAGGACTAGCCATTACAGATATACTACGCGATCAAAGAAAGTTCTACAACAAACCTTGTTTCAACTACAACTACCATTCTCGATGCATTTGAAGAGATAAATATATCTCTTTAACTGACGAAATTACGATTACATCGATATTCAGGCTGCTTTTGATGATGTTAATGTAATGCTTGTGGATGTGCTTGAGAATCACTTCTCCATTCATGGTGACCTCAGATTTCTGAATACGCTTCTCTGTGAGAGGACTATTGTCCTCAAGTTTGGCGACCAGTTAATAACCAGAATAATTAGTGCTTGTGTTCCACAAGGCGGAATCTTCTCTGGTCTTATTAACGGCTGTAATCGTCTCATCTATCCACGGACGGCGTGATGTGATATCGTACGTCGATGATCTCAAGGTGTTCACCCGCATCGAGTGCAATTCTTCCTGTCTGGAAATTTCCACCCTGATTAACAGTAAGCTAGCTGACCTTGAAAACTATCTTTCTTTATTCGGCCTCTCCACAAATCCAGAGAAGTCGGCACAAGTAGTCTATCCCTGAAACCAGATCCAATAAATCTTAAAGTCATAATTGGCAATAAAGCCATTCCAAATGTATTTAGCCAGACAGAGATCTTGGGATTATTTTTTACAATAAGCTCTCCTTCCATAATCATCTACATGCCATGCCCTGCAGTCAGGGTTTGCGAAGATTTGCTCGATATCAAAAACACAACTTCTTCCATCGAGATAACCATGCCTTTGTTCCGTAGAATACGCTCACAAATCGTTACCAGTATATATGAAAGAAACAAAGCGTGGGTCAGCAACAGCACACTAACGATGAAGAACTCACATGCGAGAAATCGCCGCCTTCTGTCATCATCAATGAGTTCAGAGGTGCAAACTTGGCTGAAACGCACTGCATTCCCAAATCATGTGCTAAAATTGATTTACGTGTCCCATAAAAAATAGCAATTTCACATAGCAACTTCGCGGATACGTAAACCTTCATTCACTCTTGATCAGATCATACACGGGCGATAGAATTATTAGTTTCTGAAGTTGAAGGGCAGCCAGAGAAGATCATCTTCAAAGGACGAGCGGCCCATTTTAAATTTCGTGAAGTTCACAAAGTTTAAATAGGGCCCGAAAAGGATTCGAACGATACACAGCATCATCTCCGAAAGATACTTCAATATTTCGTGGGTTTCTGTTGCGTTTCTTCCCTAATTTGAAACAAAATTTGATGTAAATTCGCTTCTCCTTAAAATGTCATAATCAGCATAATCATGATGATACTGAAGTGCTATTGTTTTAGCTAGAGTATCGGAGAGAACCGAGTTCAGCAAGGTTGGTTGGAGTCCACTTTTTTGAAACCTCATTCGCTGAGATATTTTTAAAAAAATTAAACGACGCTGTAACTTCTTTCTTGGTGATAATGCGTTTGCAATTAAATATCCAGATATATCAAATTTTGTACAGGAATGCATTGCTAAAAGTCGCCAGTCTTGTGATAAAGAAGATATTTATTTTGTTGCAAGAGCAGGTTATCATTGAAAGCTGTTAGGAAAATAGCAGTAAATGCACAAGTTCTGGACAATATCAAGCACTGCTGATCATTACAGTACAGAAAACTGAATTTACCACGCCGGCACTGAGAAGACATTGCGACACTTTTATCGAGTGGAGAGATTGATGAGATGTATGTAAGAACTCAAACAACCCTGAACAGCCTTAGCAACAAAGGATGGCGTATTATTTATGAGGACGGGCAGGGAAGAAATAGCAGAAAATAATGATGGATGATGCAGTGTCAAACAATGAGAGCGATAAGGGGCGAAAATGATATAGCAGGCAACAGCTGCTGGTCTTCAGGATGAACCTTAGCTGACCTCTAATTTGTTATTCCGTAATTGTTTTGTGTATGCATCCTAGCTTGTAGCTATGAAAATGAATGACGATCGAGTGGAACGTTGCTGTTTAGCCATTTTTATGGCAGTTAACGAACACAGAAATATGAAAACAATTTTAGACTCCTTTTCAAAAATAGAAAGTAGGCTAAAATTGCTTACGAAATCACCATGTCTGAAGTTTAGCATTGACAAATGCAAAGTACTGCATGTGGGTAGCAGTAACCCCAAAGTAACGTACCAACTGTATGGTACTACACTCAGGGCAGTGGAGAATGAAAAAGACCTTGGGATAATTGTGCAGTCAGATATGAAGTTCTCTGAGCAGTGCGGACAGACTGCCAGGACAGCTCATGCGGTTTTGTCAATGACAGAAGGATTTTTCTAGCAGAGTGATCATCCTTTTGGTATAAGGCAATGGTCAGGCCACACCTTGCTAGAACGAGTACAGAGAAGGGCAAGCAACGAGATTGGTGAGGGAAACAAAGGGGTGCTCTTACCAAGAAAGGCTTCAGTTATGCATATTGCAGCACCTGGAGACGAGGTACCTGTTTGATAATCTGACTGAGGTGTTTAAGGCTTTGAATGGTTTGAGCAAGCTCAATGCTGATGGGAATTCTTCCTCTTTCTCAGACTAAAAATCTGAGGGGGGAACAGTTGAATTGAGGAAAGATAGTTGTAGAATAGATGTGCGGAAATTTGCCTTTAGCCAGCGAGTGGTTGATTGCTGGAACAAACTTCCATCTGTCGTTGTGGAAGTCGATAGCTTAAATAAATTCAAGGAAGAACTGGACAAACTTTTGGAGGGAATAAATAGGGTGAAACGGGAAGTGTGTTGGGTTTTTTTTTTTTGGTTGATACTGTATAAGCTTGCTTTCTTGCATCGTACAACATTCTTTATAAACCCACTCTTGTAGTTTTAGCTAATATGAAGAATATAAATATGATCTTTATTTGTAAGGTTCAAAGATAAATATGATCTTAATATGTGCCTGTCCACCATCACCAATAAATTTTGTGCTTAACAATTCGATGCAAACTAACTTTGCAGCACATGTTTTGGTGGAGGGCGTATGAAGGAACCAAACACTGGAGTTTATATTTCGATCCGCCATTTAGAAACAAGATGTCGGATCGAAATTCGGAAAAAAACCTGACCTCCATTAAACTTTTAAATTTATGCCAGTCTCCTGCAGCGTCCTGATGAATAACGATAATGCCGAAAAGCCCGTGATTAAATTAACTTTACATGGCAATTTAATCCCGCTTACTTCATTTATGCAGTCACTTAAAATGATTCGCTTCAAACAAGACAAAAACAGACAACATTCTTTACAAACTCAATGGGCATTTGAGTTTGACAGCAAATACTCGATAAAAATAATCAACTTGACAAAACAATTACTGGGTTTTCTAATTCCGAATGGCACCACCACTTCGGAAGTGTATTAGCACAGCACGCAGAGAAGCAAAATGGAAGACAACTTTCACCTTTCATAAGTCTTGAATGTTTTTTTTTTTTTTCTTTCTAGCTTCTCTTCAGACACTCGCTGTTAATTCGATGTCACTACGTTGTAAGGAAGTAGGAAAAGACTACAAAAGACCATCGTCGACATACAACAGCACTTATCCATATTGATCTTCGGAAGTAATGTTCGAAATGCACACTTCAGTGAACACACAGGGCGGCTACAATCCCCGGAACCGACAGCGGGTGACTGAAAAGAGAAAGGGCGGGGGTGGTTGTGGGGGATATGACGATAGAGTGTGAATCATGGACAAAAGAAGGGAGGAGGAAGAAAGCTTACAAAGATGGGATGAGGAGAAGCGGTTTGGAATCAAATATAAATCAGGGTTATCAGAGCGTACGGACATTACTCGTGTAAACGGGGCACAGTAATGGGCGGTCATATGTGCCGAGCAACTGTTTATATTACCTTCAAGTACTGCCCGTGTTCGGAACATCTCTGTGCTTTCCGTATAGCGGTGTGGATAACTGAAGCTTCGCTGGCTTCTCAACAACGTCATTCATCTTCTTCTGGTGTCCTCCGGGGAGTGCTACTACTGTGGTGTTAATGCAGGCATGTGCCTACGTCCATGGTCTAAGAAGCTGACCTAAATCGTTTTTACGATCAATCCTCAGGTTTCTTATAACGTCTAAC
This sequence comes from Mastigoproctus giganteus, assembly GCF_048544385.1. NCBI lineage: Eukaryota > Metazoa > Arthropoda > Arachnida > Uropygi > Thelyphonidae > Mastigoproctus > Mastigoproctus giganteus. The sequence goes on from NC_143578.1 coordinate 125,115,392, forward strand.
TGCGCGCCAAAGAGTTCTGAAAGCTTCATTTACTCCATTTGGATATGGGCTCTTTCCACAGTTTCAGCGCAGGAATTGAGATTTTATTTTAATATTCCACTAGCGAAAACTTTTTTAGTCTCCGCCTCTTCTGATAGTAGAAGTAAACCATACTTTTAGAGGAGCTAAATTAAGTAAATAATATTTTATTATAACTAGAAGCAGGTACACAGTATCCAAGAATTAACATTATATGATTACTCTTCGACATATTGACATAAACCTTTGGTGTATAAACAGCTGTGATATCGCCTTGATATATCGCTCCTTCACATTTATGTTTATTGGTTGGGGGGGGGGGGTGGAGGATACCTACGCATGACATCCGCTAATTAATCCATGTTAGAAAAGGATTCAACAATTTTGCAGTGCCTTCGTCGGGATTCGGATTCGAGCCTTTTCAAACGAGTTTAAAATAATATAACCCTATGGCATGGACGCTCTCATCATGAGAAATACTCTCATCAGCGAAAAATCAATCGATATCTCAAATGTGATATCGATTGAACTTTTTCTTATTAAGTAATGTCTGAACATCGATAACACATTTCCATTACAAGTTAGGTAATGTATTATTTTTTTAATAAGTTTTTGCTTTTTCTGTGATTAACTGAAGTGAAAAGTAAATATAGTAATCTTCCTATCAATTAATTACCAAGATCATAACTTTACAGAACACTTAAAACTCTAGAGTTTTACGTTCTCTAAACTTAGCCATTCAGTTTAATTACAACTGCAAAATATTCTCCTCCTCATATACTCTGTTATTTTAAGTTTCTTTTCTCTCTCTCTCTCTCTCTCTCTCTCTCTCTCTCTCTCTCTCTCTCTCTCCATATATATGTATCTTCACAAGCGACACTACGTTCACGAGTCTTACATAACAATACACGCGAAGCACGCACGGATCGAATTTCTATTTGTGCGATTTCAATGAAAATTGGGAGGGCTCCACAAATATAAAATTTCATGATAATCCGTCCATTGGGAGTCCCTCTGTTACAAGCGGACAGACGGACATGGTCAAGATAATACAAAAGTATATGCTAACATATATTGTCTATTTGCGTTCACTGGGAGTTCCTCTATTACATGCCGACAGACAGAAGGACATGGTCAAGACAATATATGCGTTTGCATACGTCTTGACTATATATGCTAACACAAATAGATGATGAGATACTAATGCATATATTGTCTAGATCAGGGGTAGCGAACCTTTTTAAGGGTGCGTGCCAAAATTGGCTAAATCTTTTTAAAAAACTACCCTCGCGTGCAGGTCGGAATTTTGCAAAGTCAAGTGGAACGTCCATTACACGAACCGTCAATTATCGGAACCACCGTTCCCCCCCCCCCCACCCCGAAAATTACAGTATCTATTTTCAGTGCACTGGTTGTTATGCTGAAATATTACTCTTGGCGTTTAATGTATTTGAAGGCCCACTCACGTGGAGGCTTTCACTGCGCTAGAAACTGCAATTAGGCAAGTTCAAAATAAAAATAATGTACATTGTTTCTTCAAAACGTTTTGGTTATTTACAAACCATTTCGTAAATCAATTATTTTTTATAATATTAACTAGGGGGCTCCGCCCCCTGCTCGCTTTGCTCGCCAGCCCCCGCGCACGCTTTTCTACGTTATATGTAGAGGTATGACGGAGTAAGTCAAAATCTTTTCTACGTAAAAGACACACCTGTCGAAACGCACTGATCGATATCTAATCAGGAAATGACCTATGTAATTATTTGCCTATGCATGTAGTGCGCGGGAATCTCAAGGTCTAATAAATATCACTGTGTAATTATTTACCTGCGTTTACATACTGTAGGTCACTTAGGAAAAGGGCTGGTAAAAATTCAGATCTTCGATACCACTCCATACTTCGACTAAAAGTCAGGAAGAAGGCAGTGATTGGAAGGTGCCACTCACTATTTAGCCCCGCCCCTTTCCTCATAGGTTGACATGCCTAGGGTGTTTATCCCCCCACTTACCGCTGTTTTAAAATCGGAAACTCGTTTTCCGATTTTAAAAGGTCACATATAATACGTTCCTACCTATTTAGAAGTAAGAGAAAACTTGTACACTTTGTACACTATCATAGCCTATGAAGCATGGCGGTGCTTCCCAGCTCTGGAATAAATATAAAGACCTTCGTATTTACAACATTCTTTCCCAAAATGAGAGACCATTTCTTGTATTTCATGCATCGTCATACTTTCTACGAAACGTAGAAAGCTCGTCATAATGACGAATAGACGAAAAAGCTTTTAGTTTCTCAAAACTATATCTGTAAGCGTTATTATACTGTACTTCCAGCTTATCGTTAGAAAAATAAAACATGAAATTGAAGCCTACTGGCGTTTACTCAAGGCTGACCCAGGTTTCGTAGGCAAGACAGATGCGTTGTGTGTGATAAGGGTCATCGATCACGGGTAATTACGAGCATGTCGAAAGTGTCAAAACTACAAAAGGCCGGATATCTGAAAGACAAGTATTGTTCCCATAACCCTGCAGTGTTTTCTGCCCTCTTCACAAAGTCCAACTTCATCTCCAGTTCATCTAATCAAGTTATTTAACTAAAACGATTCATCCCAACTGAATTAAAATAAACGTGATCCATGCGTTGTGTTGTCTTCAGGTTAACAAGTCTTTATCAACTTCTCAGAGAATTACTCCGATTTTTGCAAGCAGCCATGAAAACTTTTAATTATTCGCGATGGCAATTATACCACGAAAGTTAACTCAAGCGTTTCATCTCGCTATCGAGCCACACCGCCATTTTCTGTCCATGTGGTGACGTATATAAATGGACATATCAGAATAGTTCTCAGAAAAAGAAAACTCTATGGATAACCAGATCTAACGACATTCTCTGACAGTCTCGCTCTCGTAACTTTTATCGTAATCCCAGAGGAGAATAACAGCTGTCACAGTGATGTGGGCAACAATCTTCTCTCTTCTTTCCAGATAGTACCGAGGATGACAGTGGCAAGCAGCACGTGTTCAACTTAGCTTCCTGATAAGGGTTAAAATAAGAACTGGCCAAAGATAGGAAGTCGGGTATAAAGAGCGAATTGGTAAACTAGAATCGTGAGAGATTAAACAGAGATAACGCTGAATTGCGTGTAATGTATTATTGTTGTAGAATATTGCATGTTGCAAAATTAAAGATTTAAGTGATGGTAGACGTGTTCATATCTGATTAATCTGCCACAACAAGCACTGTTAGTTCCGTTAGATAAAATGATATTCATATTTTTAATTTGGTAAACAGACGGCATCGTTGGAATTTTTAATATGTCTTATATTTTATTATATCTTGAGGTCCAGGTACTTGTAGATTTCGAACTCATTCTTTTTTAACACGAGAAACGTTAAATGAAATCTGAGTTACTTGTCGTGCACATGGATCGAAATAGCAGAAGTTAATATACACCAGCTGAACTCGCATTACGCTGCGGACGATTAATTTGATTTATTTATAACATTTTGTCGTAATCATCTTCACTTTATGGTTTGTGCATCACTGCTCGTTCCACCTTCAAACGCTTTCACGCCAGTATCACCATAAATTGCACATAAGAGAACAGATCTTGCCTCCAGAATAAGAATTTAAATTTTTTAGAGCAGAATATGTATTATAAAACGTGGAGTGAAAACTGCACACAGTGTTTATGCGAATAGAATGAATGGGGCGTCACACAGAATGACAAATTCCGATACATAAATGTAAAAATTACTGGAAATCTTCAGCTGTCACACTGACGGTTTCTCAAACTGAAATGAAGAAATTTTGACAATGGCTGTACTAAACTGGGTGTCTAATTACTTGCTATTTTTAAATACGTAAATTTAATATTGTAATAATTCCTAATTAAACCTAGGTAACCGTAAATAAATCAACAGGAACCATCTGTGAGGTAATTCACATATTTCCATTTTTTTAAAGATTCGTTAAAACGGATCTTAGAAACAGAAAAACTTAAATTTTATTATTCACTATTAGCTTAAAAAATAAATACCTTCTTTTATATAATAAATCATCATAATGAAAACAGGATAGGACAAACTTAAAAGATAAAAAATATTATATTCAACGGTGAAAGTACCAAACCAACTATGCTCGCCCATATGTATTTCATTCCTAGACCTACCAAAACAATATCCAGTCAAAAACGTCTATTTCTTGTACTGGTTTGAACTACATAAGAACTAAATTTTTGAACAGATGCTGAAGGCTACTTTCTTTGTACCTTTCAATTCACAAATTGATATCCCTAGAATTAGAAAATTAGCATTAGCAAACTCATTCAAGGAAACAAAACTTCCGGAATCTGCCTTAAAAATATTCGCCCTTCTGAGCCTTGATACCGCATTAACTGCTTTTATCAATCTAAGTACTGCTGCTGAAATGCTTCACATAAGCACTTTCCAACTCCATAAGATTAGGCAAAAGAAAATATGAAAGTATGAGAGTTTTCCAAACTTTCATACTTTAAGCCCCACTTATAAATACTGTATTTCCTAAATTTCAAGCATCTCATATTGCAGTACAACGTGCATATTTGGCATAAAATTTAGCTATGTGTATTCAATGTACAGTACATTTAATCTCAAAGACTGTAATGAAATGCGTTTCGTACCTGGATTAATGGAATGGTTTGCTCATATTTCGTTTTAAAATGCTACATAAAAACAAGAAGCAACCTCCCAAAGTGTGACCAAATTGTGGGGGCGCCTTCCACACTTCGGGAACCTTTGAGTTAAAGGTCTGATTGACCATCGTTTGACGCTTTCTTTGACGTAACCGGATTCTATCGTCTCGTGGTGATTTCTCTTCCAGTCCATTTACAGAAGTCAAAAAATCATCTCCATTCATTATTAGAAACACCACTTAGTACCCTAATGTTACAACTGCTATCTTGCAGTGTGTCAAAACGGTTCACCAGTTTCTTTCTATAGGCTTTTGTGAAAAATTCTATGCTAATGTTTGCTACTTCAATAACAAAGCTAACTTTGACATAAACGTCTTAAGTCTCCTCCAATATGCCTACATCCATGACCAATTATTGTCATCTATTCCACACTAATTCATACCTTCTGCAGGATCCAGAGTCTCCTGATAATTAAATAAATAAATATTTTTTCTATTTATACATCGGAAAGACCACGTAGGTCACAACGGTTGTTAATCATTTTAAGCTATTTTATTTTCTACCGTTAAAAACTCCACCAGTTTCTTGATCATCCGTGATATAATATCTCACAGGATTCCTAATAAAATAATACAATATCAGCAAGGAATTCCTAATAAAATAAATTTATATTTTCCAACTGAAATGGAAAATGATACAAGGCAAAAACCTTGCCTTATATATTTGACTAAAATATGCGCACAAAATTTCTGACACAAGATTGAAATTCACGAAATTGAATTTCAATTGAAATGACAAGAAATTCCATAACTCATTCCTTGTAAACTTTTTCCTTAGGGAGGACAAAGTTTATGCCGAATTGCTGTACCTGATATTTAATATTGAAATATACAAGTAGGAGGAATTAATGGGTGACAATAAATGGAATTGTTCAATTCCATTTATTGTCAAAAACGGTACACAAATACAGCATAAAAAAAAGATATTTATCCAGACATATGCCTCCTCAAAGACTAATGACAAAACGTGCTCACTTGATAATAATACAAAGGTCACTTTCGCGGTATCCCATTAACAATTTTCATTTGAAGCCAGAAAATTTCATCAATAGATATATACAGATACCAAACGAAATCAAAACTTTAAGATGACATTAAGTAAATGTAATACTGATGAAGAACATAAACTTCAGAATAACATTTAAATTAACAGCTGCCCAACGAATCTACTGGGCGCGATAAATAATGACCTTACACCACAGGACCTCGCAATCAACCGAAAGCCCGTTTACTCACCTCGCTCTCATTTAAGAAGAAAAGAATTGCCTTATTTCAGATTATCAATTTGGGTGCATAAAGCTAGAAAAGACAGATTCCTATGGAACGGTTACTTCGCTGTATGGCGGCGCCTGTTATCACTGAAGGCCCTTCTAGTTGCAGAGTACTTATTTTCATCTCTCTTTTTTTATCGACTCCTATGTATGCATACTTCAGGAACAGCAGGGGGCAGAATCCGTCATTTACGATGACAAAGACTTCCATCACTATGGTATTACAGTATGTAGGTTATAGCCATCATTCAGAAGTATATCAGTGTCCTGTCACCAATCACAACTTCTGAACCGCGGTGATAACATATGACACTACTCCAAGTCTTTGATCCCAGTGGCGCCTTATTGTTCAAAGAAAACAATTCAACAGAAATCTATGGCCTATCTAAAATTATATAGGGATCTCAATTATGATAGTAACCAAGACGTGGCTTGAAAACTATTCGAAGAGTGTTACAAACTGCGGATCAAGTGAACATGCAGACCAAGAAAACTTTAAGTAGGCTCCTACTTATATGCGGACACACGCACAGTTGCTATATCTATTATTTTAAGATTTGGTTGTTATCTGTTAATTCATTGAAGCAAGTTACTTATATACATCAGCTTTTTTATTTTTGTTGCCTTCTGAACAACCCACTAACTCTTGGGAGCGGGCATGATTGATTGATTATGTTTTTTTATGGCTCAACTGAAGCCATAATGCGCCAAATCAAAAATTATGGACAAGATCAGATTACTAAGGCATCGCTTTAGAGAACTTAAGAAGGAAAAAATCTGCAAACTCGTCTCTCACAAAAATGAAATTGTTCTTCTCTGACATATACGAATATTTGAATAAATAATAACTGACATTACCCAAAGAAACAGGAAACTGTTTTCTTTTTATTCCGAGAGGGCCCTGCTACTTAAATTTAAAAAAAAAAGTCAAGGCTAAAACTGTGTGGAATATTTATGTGTATAAACAAGACAACGATTCTTCCTTATGATCCATTTATCTGAGGAAAGTAGTAGGTTGAAGGATGATGCATCTATATAGCTTAAACTTTCACCTGACAACGCCAACATTTATACTTGTGTTGTGTCATATTGGTTTGTAGTTCTCTTGTGTCTCGCAGGTCCTCATGAGCACGAGAATTGTTAGGCACCTTGTTCAGATCTTATTTCCACAAAAATATGGAGATGTTTTCACACGTGGCAGCACATTTTAGACAAAGGCGTGTGTTTTTCCTGGAAACAGGATGAGAGAAGAGATTTCTTCACACGTATTTTAGCCCATGAAATATTAATAACCCGAACGTAAAAATATTGACGTTCCGGTTGTAAATATTTTACGATTAGATTACTGCTTGTAACGTGTTATTAATATGAATAAGCTTACTAATAAAGTATTATTAAATATTAAAAATATTTATTCTGAATAATTTTATTAATGTTTAGAATATTGATGGAAAAGAGCATTTCCTTGCTTTCTGGCACATGGGCTACTGGAGAGTCCATCCCATATCAACTCCTTCGCTCTACACCTCCACCCCCCTCCTACCGACACAATTGCTTACATCTCTCTAACAGATTATTGCCATATCGTGCTTACACACAGGCGGTGCTCAGCTGACCCTTCAGTGAGCCTCGTTTCGTGCTCTTTAAGCCTCACATTGCTTCTTTTAAGAAGCCATTGGTTTTGGTGCAGGCTTGCCAAAGGCTATGGTACATTTAATGGTTATATCAGCTCATAATGCTACACCAACTGATTACATTGAATTAAATCTAAAAAGACCACACTGATACACTCAGTTTGGTCTTTTTTATGGTGGTGTGATAGTAGAATTACAATCACTGAAGAAAAGTTAGGGAAAACAGCAGCGAAACGTTATTTTTATATTATTAGTAATAAACAGATTCTAAACTTTACACAGGTGAAGTTCTTTCATTTTAAGTATTCAGATAATTACTGTAGCTTGTACATTAATTATAAAGAGAAAACGAGCCACATCCTTTCCACAAAGATAATGGAATTCATCTATCCAAGAATCTCTAGGATATTTAATTTCGTACCGCGATATAGAGCAGTCATCTGGCCTTGTGGAAACGCCAATAACATCTGACTCAACTTATCCTGCACCATCACACTTTATTCTAGAAGCTGCACAATTCTTATTTCAATCATAGCATTAAATTTTCATTAGCGATGTGTTAGACAATCATCCAATATACGTGGTAAACTGAACTCTCCTCTTCTTACCTCGACTCTTGGGATATACTGAATATTTTATTCTGCAGGGCGTGTCAGAAGTCTGGAGACAAAAGCATAAATGATTAATTTGCATTATTTAGCTTTATATCTTTCAGAAAGGCGCTGTTTCCTTGCAGAAACTTTTCAATATTGTATTAACGTTGGACAAAAGTCTTACCCATTGAGTATATTCCATATAACGGTGTTGAACTCTGAATGAATGTTTCTGCGAAACTTTTTAACAGAAACTTTCCAGGGGAATTTTCGAAAAAAATCAGCGAAGATCGATAAGTGTTTCTTACTACAACAAATATGAACGTAATTTCCATTAATAACTCTGTGGTCAACGAATCATCCAAGCTAGTTCCGTTCTGAACACCTGGAACGAATATACATGTACATGGGATGACAGTAGACGGTGGCTAATGGAAGTTGGGGGCTTTAAGCACAGTCCACCCAAACACGGAAATATTCGTTTTATTCAGTGTGCATTTATCTATATCAATTCATATTATTTTATCCTTCCAACTAGTTCTTTTTTTCACGAAACATTAATTAATGCTATTAATTTCAAAGGCAGAAATTCACAAATGAGGTAGTCAAGCGAAGGCAGATTAAGAGAAATCTTTGGCAAAGGATGCAAAGAAAAACAGCAAATACTTCTTTACTTATATATAAACTCTAAAAGAAAGGGGATGGATCAAGTTGGACTTTGATATCGATGGTTCCACTGTTGATGATCCGGCTCAGATAGCTGACAAACTGAACGAGTATTTTGAATCTACATTCACAAATGAGGAATTCTGTAGGGAAGTAGAGGACAGAAGCTTATTAAACTCTAACAGGGAGCTAAATGATTTTGTAATAACTGAGAGCAAAGTGGAGGAGAAATTGTTGAAGTTAAACATAAAAAATACACCTGGGATGGATGGGATCCATCCAGTTATATTAAAAGAGGCGGCAAAGGAAGTATGCAAACCCTTAGCCATAATTATGAGGGCATCCTTGGACTCAGGGGGAGACCCCACGGACTGGAGATGCGCAAATGTATCCCCAAGTCATAAAGGGGGATCAAAGGGTGACAGGAGTAATTTCACACCTGTTAGTTTAACAATGGAAAATTTAGAAAATAATGGAGTCATTGGTTAGAGAAGCTTTGCAGGATCATCTAGACAAGACTGCAATAATAATTAATACACAGCATGGGTTTGTTAAGGGGAAGTCTTGTCTGACCAACTTGATTGGATACTATGATGTGCTTACAAAGGAACTGGACACAAAATATAATTTTGATATCATATACTTGGATTTCAGGAAAGATTTTGATACGTTGCACATGAAAGGCTACTGTACAAACTGGAGCAGTAGACTTAATGCAATATGGCATTAACGGCAAGTTGCTACAATGGATAAAAGGATGGTTGAGTGGGAGAAGACAGAGTGGTAAACAATGGACACTGCTCTTCGTGGACTAATGTTATTAGTGGAGTCCTCCAGGGTTCGGTGTTGGGTCCATTGTTGTTTTGTGTATTTATCAATGATATTGATGAAGGCATAATAATGTCCAAGTATTATATATTGATGAAGACTTAATGTCCAAGTTTGCAGATGACACAAAGGTTGGCAAGGTTGTTAATGATAGCAATGACAGTATGCTACTGCAACAGGATCTAAAAAAGTTGTGCAGATGGGCAGAAGTGACAACTGAAGTTTAACACTGACAAATGCAAAGTACTGCATGTGAGTTGCAGTAACCCCAGAGAAACGTACCAACTGTGTGGTATTACACTCAGGGTGGTAGGAAAGGAAAAAGACCGGGGGCTAATTGTGCGGTCAGATACGAAGTTTTCTGAGCAGCCCAGACAGGCTACCAGAACTGGTCATGGGTTCTTATTAATGATATGCAGCAATTTTTTCTAGTAGGGAAGAGAGGTGATTATTCCTTTGTATAAGGCAATGGTCAGGCTACACCTTGAGTACTGCGTACAGGTATGGAGGCCTCATATTAGGAACGATGTAGAGTTGCTGGAACATGTACAGAGAAGGACAATAAGATTGCTGAGGTGAACGAAGGGATCCTCTTACCAAGAAAGGCTTAATTTCTGCAAATTGCAGTGTCTGGAAACTAAGTTCCTGCGAGGTGATCAGATTGAGGTGTATAAGGCCTTGAATGGTTTGAGCAGTCTCAATGCTAATGGGATTCTTCCTCTTGCTCAGATTACGAACCTGAGGGAGCATAAATTCAAACTGAGGAGAGACAGTTGTAGATGTGCGGAAATTTACCTTTACTCAGCGGGTAGTTGATTGGTGGAACAGACTTCCATCTGTCGTTGTGGAAGTTGATAGCTTGAATAAATTCAAGGAAGAACTAGACAAAGTATTGGAGCGAATGGATGGGTGAAGTGGGAAGGGTTTTTTTTTTTTTTTTGGCTGATGCTGTATAAGCTTGCTTTCTTGCATTATATGCTTCTGCTAATGCTAATTTAATCGGTGGTTATAATAAAAAATTAGATGCGCAATCCTATCTAAAACTGGCATAAATCTGTGACGTTTCCATTTGTGATTATTTTAGTGACATAATTACACATCTTAAAAGTTTTGCCGTGGGTAATTTATTTTCTACTATATATTTTAGTAGCCCTTTGCATTGTTTTTTAAGAGCTTGTCTTACGCCCAGAAAAAGGTTAAAAACATTAATTAATAGCACTATAGTTCACAATGTGAGTATGGTAAACTACAATATTTTTACTTTGTCATAGTTTTCAGTAATAACTTTTAACTGTTTGTGTCAGCTGGCAGATAGGTAAAATGTTGTTAATCTTTCTAATATACACACAAACGATAAACTGAGAAAGTCTTCTGAATTTTAGAAATGTCATAATCTGTATTGTCATATCAAAATCCCTTCATACTAATACGAAAAATAATGAAGTCTGTAAAAATTTCAATTACAAACTTACAGAAATAAACCTAAATTATAGTTATTAGCATGAGATTTCATTAACAAAATCCTCCGATAAAATATGATTGAAATCTAGTGAACTTTAAATATTATGAATTTAAGGATTAAATTACGTTATTTGTTTTAGCAGTTGGTTCTGCAATTTATTACATATTTATAAAACTGCAAGGCTGAACCAGCTAAAAGGTTCCACTATACATTTAGCAAGATTAATTACTAAATATTTAGTTTGGCCCAGTTTCCAAATCTGAATAAGGTTTCTTGTAATATAAAAATCTTAGATTTTTCTCGAATAACCCCCCTCCCCCAAAAAAAAACCATTTTCTCGAATAACCCAAAAAAAAAAAAAAACATCTACGCAAGCTAATAACAAATATACCAAAACCTTTTCGATGTCATTAAGCAGATAGTGAATAATATGAAAAGATCGCAGGGCAAAACCCTAAGGCATTCTTGATGAAGAAATACAATTCAGAAATGCTTGTTTGACCTTCCACAAGAAGGTCAAACAAGAATTTCGTTTAATCCTTAAGAGAATTCAGTGTTTTAAATTTGAGTAAGTGTAATAGTTTCTTGGTGGTCAGCAGGCGCGCTATCAAACACCTAGAGCTTTATACAAAATCAAATAAACACAAAAATAATAGCTTGTATACAACTGCAGGAAATTATCCTTAAATGACAGACTTTAAGAAAACAAAACAAACAAAATAACTGCAAGAATATTTCTTGAATAGTGAATCCTCAAAGCCACTAATATTCAACAGTGAACCAACGAAAAAAATACTGTTTTCGCTTAAATACCAAATGTCTGCGAAAAATACTTAAAGACTACGTTCGTCTATTTTGGAACGTTGCCAACCAGTTTATTTGTGGATTTACATATAAGCAAAGAATTCGAAACGAAATAGAATAATTACGAAATGCGAACAATTATCTCGGAAAAGGATGAAAGCGATGCAAAAAAGAAATGGCAACCATTTCAAGACGAATTCACTTGAAAATTTGTCATCCGAACGCGTATAAGCATCCCCATTGTAAAAAAAATTGTATTTATTTGAAAAATGCGGTCGTTTTTGTTCACACTAAGAAAACCTTTAAAAAAAGCGCGACTTTAGTAGGATGTTTCTTTTTTCGTGCAGAATAAATAATGAGAAGGAAAAAAATCATTAATTAGATTGTGACTTTTTTATATTGCTAAGTGATGCTTAAGGTTTGTTAAGGAGGAGCAAAAATTCTCCCGTTCTTGTGAAACATCGTGTTGGTGATTTAACGTGAGAGAAGTGTGCTCTTGTTTTGTTCTCAGAATACTTTAAAAAAAGACCACTCTTTCTGCACTGAGCTGAAAAAAGAGATGTAGAAATAAACGCTCGTAAAACACAATAAAATTATTTCCAGAAGGGGGTTGTGAGAGATTAAAATGAAATAACAAATTCCAAAAATTCTAATTAATTTCATACGATGTAACATTCCACAAGCTTTATTTCTTCCAACCCAAAGAAGACGCATTCGGTGATAACATAGTTTTCTGTGAAAGGACTGTATCACTTCGTGCTTATGAGCTTTTCTTCTTACAAATACCATTATTCAGTTTGTTAATTTCCGGAAAATGTACACAAACAAGCAATTTATTGTCCAAAACTGTAATGTACTCGTAGTTACAGCCGCAAAGTATCCATTACAAACCACATTATGCTGCCAAAAGTATCCACACAACCAGTGGGATCTGGGGGGAGGAGGAATGAACCACACTCGTCATCCACTTGCTAGGAATAGGCATAAAAGCAACTGCGTTCACGCTAGAAGCAAGCAGATGAACGAAATGCAATAGATGGGTCGAGGCACTGAGTTTGGCAACTTCCAACGGGGAGTCATCATAAAATGTCATATTAGCAATCAATCTGTTCACGCAATTGCCCAAAACTGCAACAATTCACGGTGGATAATGAAATCACTATATGGAAACACAATGGTGAAACTACAGCCGAAAAAACGATTGGATAGACCAGAGAAATTGACGGAAAGAAAGGAAAGGGAACTCAGAAAAGTGCTAACTAGATCACATTCTTCGTCGAACCAGAAGTTTGGGGAGGCCACAGGAATTTATATCAATACAAGGAAGATACCGAGTTGCACAGTATCAGTTTTTACCCAAGTGGCACACAAACCACAATGCACAGCATCGACTAGACTGGTGCAGAACCCAATGTAAATAATTCCTGAAAGTTGGAAAACTGGTTAGGAAGTAAATAATCTGGTAAATAACGTTCTCGTGGAAAGTAATTTTCCAGAGTATGTTGTCCAGCTATGAAGTTCGGTGGGAAGGAGCAGTCACCATTTCTATCTCTGGTTGTTTCGCGTGGTTTGCACTTTGACCACTAATAGTCATTCCTCGAATAACAAATGCCACGCGGTACATTGGCATGGAAGGCAATTCCACACTTTCTATGCTGTAGCAGCAGTATGAAGACGGTCCTTTTCTGCTTAAGCACGATAGTGCACCATGTCACAGTGCACCATGTCACAGTGCACAGCCTGCAGTGCACTGACATGTTTAAAGACATGAGCGTGTAAGAGCTTCACTTGGCTTTTAATTATACTAAAAGTCCATTCTTGTATAGTTAATCGACTATCACTGCTGTCGATTTCTCTCGTGTTAATTAATCGGTTATTGGGTAGAGAAAACGCTACCTAGAAAAGGAACCTGAAAGTTTTACGTAGTCCACTTGACGTCACTGAGAAGCGCCCTACTTTTTAATAGGTGGTGCAGTTTTTTTTTATTAATTTCTTCGCCATTCCTTCATTCTGCTATTTGAATGTATTTGCAGATTGACAATCAGAAATCGGTATTCCAACCTTATATGGCGCATTACAAAATATGGACTTTTTCAAAGTTTTCTACTGATTAGGAACTGAGAAAAAAAGTGGTTAGAGAACATCAGGAGTGAACATTTTCAACCAACTAAAGTAACTCAAGCATTAGTGATTTTTTTCAGGTCACATACAGGATGCTCATTTATTCCTCTAATATTTCTTTGACAGTTCAGCACAGAGTTTATGATCGCTATTCCTTCACATCCTATGTAGAAAGGTTGGGTTTGAACCCCGTGTCGAAGGAAGACGCTTTTATGGGCTTTTAGTCAGCTACGATGTGGAAAAATATATAACTCAAGAAATGTTAATATGTTTTATTTCTTCTCGAAAGTAGGGCTTTCCTAAAGCAAAACATGTAAGCCATGAAAACGTGGTATTATTCAGCCTCCCGTGAACGACCACAAATGACCACTGAATAAACTGTTAGGCGCGTTAGCATATAAGAATAATGGCGCTTGTTGTGCTCACCATGCCCGTCAGGTCCGCCAGTCCACTTGTAATAACTCGACTCCCATTGGATACATTTTCATGAACTTTTATATTTGAGCCTTTTAAAAAGATGTTGAGCCATTCCAAATTTTATATTTGGGCCTTTTAAAAAGATGTTGAGCCATTCCAAATTTAATTAAAATCTGACCAATAGTAATCTGCCAATTTTTATTTATTATTTTATTTTATTTATTTATTTTTATTTTTATTATGTATGAATATGGATTTTCATACATATTTGGGCCTTTTAGAAATACCGTATTTGTTAAACCGGCCCAAATGTAATTAAAATCGGACCAATTCAAAACCGACAATTATTTCTTCCGTCCGCATGTAATAACTCGATTCACAGTAGACAGATTTTTATGAAATTTTATATTTAGCTCGTCTGGAAAGATTTATTAGTTTTACAAATTTCATTAAAATCGTACCAATAGAAATCTGGTAATTATTTATTTTTGTTTTTCATACATATCACATAGGTTATCCATATACTGTACTGTATAATATTCAGTACTGAAGCACTGAATATTACGTTTGTTGCCGGGCGCTGACTGCAGGAGTGAGTGGGCAATGTAAGGGATGCACAGAAACGAAATGTCCTCAAGTTCGGGTAAAAGTCGTTTTTTTTGTTGTTGTTTATAAACACACTGACCAAAAATTACGAACCTTAAATCAGTACCGAATCGGGCCACCTTTGTTTCGAATAATAGCTAGTGTGAGGGATTCTATAAGGTGTTTTAGTACGTTTTGGTCTAATTGTAACCATTTTTCCAGCAAAATATCGCATAGCTGTGACAAAGTTGAAAGAAGAGGATTTCGTTCCGAATAGCTCTCTCCAGCATATCCCACACATTCTCAATAGGACTGGGATTAGGTGAATATGGGGGCCGGGGAAGATGGGAGAAGTCAGTGTCATGTTCTCTGAACCACCATTCTGGCACAATGCGCTCTTGCATTGTCATCATAAAGTGGCCACCACCTTCGAGATAAAAATGTAACAATGTAGGACGCAGCAGATCTGATACAAAATTCAGATACTCCTTGAATGAGATTCAATCTTCCACCGGTATCAACGGACCCATTCCGTACTAACAAAATAGTTCAACATTTCCCATGCCACGATGCCATCTCCAGATGGGTTGTCTTAACAAGGCAAGCAGAGTCCAACGCTTCGTATGATTCTCGCCGCATTCTCTGCTTACCATCAGCGCAAAACAAAGTGTATCGTGATTCGTCTGACTACATAACTTTCTTCCACTATTGCATTGCCCAGTCACAACGTTCTTGGCACCACTACAAGCGAATTATTCTGTTTTTTTTTTTTACTGAAATAAGTGGTTTCAGAATAGGCAGGCCACTGCCATAACCCAGTTTCTTCTTCAATAACTGCGCATGGTATGGTTTGAAATGTAGCAGTTCTGGGTTTGGTTGAATTCAGTTGAGTTATTTGCTGCACACTAGATTTCTATTTTTCTCTACAGTTCTCTTTACGGTACGATGGCTTCCTTCTTGAAATATTTTTTTCTCCCACATTTACGTCTTTCCTTTGAGTGTAGAAGAACCGTTTGCTTTCCAGTCCTTAAAAACCTTTGAGATGAATGCTTTTGAGAAACCAGTTATGTCTTTCGTATTTTGAATGGTGGCTCCTGCTAAACGTATACACACGATAAGACCTTTTTCAAAGTCTAATAGATCACGCGTTTTCTCCATTCTGGCTTCACGTTACTGCAGTCAAAGAGTCTGTGCAGTCTTTATACTCAATGAGGCAACACGGCATAATCCCATGTCACAGAGTCGCCTGAAATGTAGTGAACTGCGTACATTAACTAACTTGTTGAACAAATAGATGTCACAGGAAAATATCCACAAGAAATAATTATGATAATTAAAATATTATTTAGGAATAAAACACCGAATTCATTTACAGGTACGATATACTAACGCCTGATGACCTTAACTGCATTGGCATAAATTCTGAAATAATAACTTCTAATATTACCTTGCTTTTTAGTCGCGTTAGCATGTATGCTTATGCGACAATTGTCTTCACTATATCCGTCCGCCTCCATTTAACAACTGGAATCCCACTGGACGGATTTTCATGAAATTTTACATTTGGACCTTTTAAAAATATTTGTGCAGTCATTCCAAATTTAATTAAAATTAGACCAATAAAAATCGGACAATTACTATTTCTTTTTTTCCTGTTGGATGGATTTTCATGAAATTTGATATTTGGACTTTTAAAAATATTTGTGCAGTCATTCCAAATTTAATTAAAATTAGACCAATAAAAATCGGACAATTACTATTTCTTTTTTTCCTGTTGGATGGATTTTCATGAAATTTGATATTTGGACTTTTAAAAAAGATCCGTCGAGCTGTACCAAACTGCATTAAACCCAACCAACAGAAATCCGCTAATTATTATTATTTTTTTTTTTTCATACTTCACAAAAGGCTATCCACACACCGCATATTGTAGCTTAAACATTGGACATTGTAGTAGTAGCAGCAGCAGTAATGGCAATGATGCAATAACGCAAACTTATATAGAAATAAGCCAAAAGAAAAAAAAAAACCCACACGGTTCACCCATCCGTACCCTCCAAGAATTTGTTGTTGTTATTATTATTATTAGATTTTAGGAGCATCGTGTTCTGAGGTCGATTTTCGGTTTTCTGGGAAGAAAAATCCCAATTTTTCGTGAGGTAAAAAACCATGCTACCCTCGCCCGATGAACTCAGCCACATTATGAAAAAGACCCATAAAATTTTCCTCCCGTCATCGACGGGATTCGAACTCTGATATTTTCCACCCGGTGTGGGAAGGACAGCGATCCTACCAACTGTGCTATCTACGAGGACCCAAAAACTTGTTGAATTTATCCTTGAATTTATTCAATCCATCCAATTATAAAACAGATGGCAGCCTGTTCCAACACTCAATCACTTGCTGGTTGAGGAAAACTTCGGCATATCTATCCTGCAACCATCCTTCCTGAACTTAAATTTAATACCTCCCCTCATGTGTAGTCTCAGCAAGTGGAAGAATGCCATTAACATTCAACTTACTCAATCCATTCAAGGTTTTAAACACCTCAATTAGATCTCCCCGCAGGTGCCTAGTTTTGAGACGCTGCAATTTGCAGACCTGAAGTCTTTCTAAGTGAGAGCACCCTTTTGTTCCCTTAACCAGTCTGGTTGCCCTGCTTTGCATCCGGTACAGCAGATCTACACCGTTCCTAAAGTGATGAGGCCTCCAGATCTGTATACAGTACAAAAGATGCTTTTTTTTTTATGAAAACCCCAAACACGAACACGAGAGGTATTTGAACCTATAGTACTTAGTACCGTGCTTGGGTTGGAGGCTGAGAAGACGAGAGAAGATATTTGTTGACATTAGACTTGAACATCTGCAGACTGTAATTTTCAGGAAAGACATAAAGGAAGTTTGTTCCAGAAAATGGCAGTTGAATGAATAAACGAGGAAGATGAAAAGTTGGTTCTGTGAGTTTGAAGTTGGACAGTAAATGGATGTTGTCTGATGGCAGCACGTGTTTGGACTGTTTTGAAACAGAGAGCGGGAAATATAGAAGCCAATTCAAAAGAACAGTGCCCATAGAAGTATCTATAGAAAAGGCATGCAGCAGAAACAGTACGTCTATGAGACAGAGTGGAGAGACTCTGTTAGAGAGGAGTCATTAATTAACCTAACTGAATAGAATCTAGAAGCCTCAGAGAAGTTTTGGGCACACCACCCCAGATGTGGGATCAATATTCCATGGTAGGGATTTGCGATTTGTACAGAGTGAACAGCTGTGTGGAAGAAAAGTAACGCCGAGAGCGAAACAGAAAACCAAGTTTTTTTAGATGCAGAGGAAGCAATATTTGTAATGTGCTTGTGCCAAAAGAGATTAGAGGTCAGGGTAATCCCCAAAAGAGATATCAACTTGCCTAGAAATCGGAGTGTCACCAAAGATAAGCATAGGAGCAGAAGAATCCTTTTTGCGAGATATAAGACAAAACTGAGTTTTAGAAGGATTGAAATCAACTAAGTTGTCTTTGCCCCAATGGAGAATTACCTGGAGATCGGCATTTAAGGAATTGGTAGCGGATATTCGAGAAGTTGAAGCTGATTGAGCAGGGCAAGGTTTCTCAAAATGGAAAGTGGAATGCAATGTGCTGTCATCAGCAAAACTATGGATAGGATTTCCAGTCAATGGAAGAAGGTCATTAATATACAAGAGGAAAAGAGTGAGGGAAAGAAATGAACCTTGGGTGGGACACCAGCATTAGTTGAGAACTTAGAAGACAGATAGCATCTACCATCACCCTCAGTGAGCGATCAGAGAGAAAACTGGATAACCAATTACAAAAAAACAGTTGGCAAACCATAAGATGGAAGCTTGTTAAGAAGACCTTTATGCCAAACACGATCAAACGCCTTTGAGATGTCTGGAACAACTGCTTGTGTTTAACCGAACTTTTCCATTTGAATTTGTCCATAAATGGGTAATATAAACCTGAATATCACCAGTGGATCGACATTGACGGAATCTAATCAACGATCGACATTGACGGAATCTGATCAACGATCGACATTGACGATCGTTGATCAGACGGAAGGTTTCTAGGTGGTTTAAGAGTTGGCGGTTAATTGATTTCTCCATTACTTTAGAAAGAGTAGAAGAAATTGCAATGGGACGATAATTGGATGGGAGGGATTTGTCACCCTTTTCAGGAACTGGCTGGATATGAGCGAATTTCCAAGCAGAAGGAAAAATACCTTTGCAATAAGAAAGCGAAAAAAGGCGGCAAAGAACAGGAGTAAGTGCGGAAGAACAGGTTTTGAGAACAAGTGGGGAAATACCATCAGGAGCTGGAGCATCAAGATTCGTCAAAATCCTTCTGAAATCCTTTTGACGAAAGACCACAGGAGGAATTGAATTGAGCATGTTGGGAATGGTGGGAGGTGTTTTACCAAGATCATTAATACACGAGTTGGATGAAAAATGGAATGCTAGCAGGTCAGCTTTATCCTTGGCCGAAGTGACAACAGAACCATCTGGTTTTGACAGAGGTGGAAGAAGAGATGGACAAAGGTTGCGGCCAATAGCTTTGGCAAGAGACCAGAATGCTCGGCTACCATTAGGGCAAGAAGCAAGTTTTCTACTCTTAGCCTGTTCAAAATCTAGTTTAGACTGATTAATAACTGCTTTACAATTGTTGCGAGCTTTGCTGTAGACAGAAAATGAAACTGAAGAATTGGAAACAAGACAATTACGATATGCAACGTTCTTCTCTTGAACAGCCATAGCACATTTATTCGAAAGCCAAGGTTTAGAGAAAGGACGAGATTTTAAAGTGGAGTGTGGGATAAAGGATACCATTACTACAAGGATAATTTCACTGACATGATCTGAGCAAACGTTGACATCAGAAGTTTTGAAACAGTAGTCCGACCAAGGAAAAGAAGAAAAGAAATCTCGCAGGTCATCCCATTTTGCATTCTTGTAATGCCAAACAATACGAGGTTGAGAATAACCATGAGATAAAGGCTCCATTTAAGAAGAGACAATCACCAAGTTGTGATCTGAGGTGCCTAAAGGACCACTCACTTCGACCGTGTACTTTTGAATGGTTGTTTGTGAGAAAAAGATCAAGCGTGTTGGCTGTATGGTTAGGATTGTCCGGTATCCTTGTAGGTAAATGAACAATCCTGGCCGCATGTCTGCACTGCTCAGAGAATTTCACGTCTGACACTATAACCCCCAGGTCTTTTTCCATTTCCACCTCCCTGAGTGTAATACCACACAGTTGATATGTTACTCTGGGGTTACTGCTATATACGGTACCTTATATTTGTCAATGTTGAACTTCATCTGCCATTTCTCAACCCATTGAACCAACTTTCCTAGATCTCGTTGCAGTAGCTCACCCTAATGACTGTTGAGAACCACCCTGCCAACCTTTCATCTGCAAACCCAGACATTAAGCCTAATATACCTTCGTCAATATCATTGATAAATATTAAAATCCACAATGGGCCAAGCACTGAACCCTGGAGAACTCCACTAATAACATTAGTCCACGAAGAGTAGTGCCCATTGATAATTTGCTGTCTTCTTCCACTTAACCGGCCGACCGGGCTAGCCGAGTGGGTAAAGTAACTGCCCGGCAACCCAAAGGTCGCGGGTTCGATTCCCGCCTCGGGCTTGGATCAAAGTACTGCAAAAACCTTGGGAGGTGCAATATGGCCACAAAAGCCGATGCGCCAACAACTATCAAATCAAATCCACTTAACCATCCCTTTATCCATAGCAGAAACTTGTCTTTAATGCCAGATTGCTCCAGTTTGTACAGCAATCTTTTATGTACAACAGTATCAAAAGCCTTCCTGAAATCCAACAACATGATGGGAAAAAGTATTTTTTTGCATCCAGTTCCTTGGTCACTGCATCATAGTTACCATCACAGATTGGTTAGACAAAATCGCTCCTTAACAAATCCATGCTGATTTCAGTCCTGCATTTCTTCTCAGTGAGTCCATTATTTTCCATGAAACAGACGTTAATCTTGCAGGTATGTGATTACTCATGTCGCCTTTTGATTCCCCCCCCCTCTATGAACTGGGGATACATTTGAACACCTTCAGTTCGGGCCACCCCTGAATCCGAGGGTGGTCTCATAATTATGACAAAGGGGTTACTTAATTTCTTTGCTGCCTCCCTTAATATAAATGAATAGATTACATCCACCCCAGGTGCCTTTTTATGTCTATCTTCAACAATTTCTTCTCCGCTTTATTTTAATTATAACAAAACCATTTAGCTCCTTGTTAGAGTTTGGTACTCTTCCCTTTCTCTAATGAATTCCTCATGTGTGAATGTAGATGCAAAATACTTATTAAATTTATATACATATTTATTGAAATGGAAATTGTTAAAAACCTCTTGAAACTAATAAAAGTTTGGAGGTGAAAGCCTAAAACTATGAAAAATTCACCATTACTATATAGGTGAATTTTTAAGACAAACCGAACTTTGTATATTAGGCATTATTATAATAACATTTCTTATTATAAAGTTCTGCACCAATTCTAATAATTCAGATAACTAACGGTTCACCATTACAGAAGTCTACTGCTATTTATTCTCAGTAAAGTATCACTACCCACTCACCCATCAGAAGAAAAATAGCTTCGAAATTTGTTCTTCAAAGAACAAATGATGATAATTTAAGATATGCAAAACTAAAGTGCATTAAATTCAAGAAAAACGAATAAATGATTGAATCCCATCCAGAATGATTTGATTTTTTTAGAGAGGAAACTGCTATTACTAAGCATATACGATTCAGCATTTATGATTCAGAGTTTATGATCAACTTTTCAGGAACTTGCTCATGTTTTATGTGTAAATTTGCTTATTGCATATGATTTAATAAAATAATGACTAATGCATTTGAAAGAAAGACATGATGTGGTTGATCACAATGAATTCATTTAAATATGAATAATATTAATTAAACAAAGTACAGTACTGCATTAACTAAAAGTATTACCATACTTATATGACTATAATTTCGGCTAAGAGACTGGGATCCCTCAATTTTAATTACACACACCAATTTATTACACACCAATTTGTATTTACAGGTAAATAGCAATTAAATTTAACTAGTTTCTATGATACTATACTCTTTCCGATTACTATACTATGGTAAGAAAAATAAGAGCTAATGCAAAATGAATTTCGTTTGACGAATTACCACGGATTTTTCCCAATAGTCCAACAAGTGTATTAATAAAATAGCCACAAGCCATCAAAACTATTTAGATACATTATACATCAACACGCAATGCTCTAATATAGCTGCCAAAAAGTCAAATTACTAACAACAAATAAATCATGCATCTTACATTTACAAGAAATTCTTGGTATTAGCAAGAACTAAATTAATTTCATAATAATGTTGATCTATATAGATAGGTTTATTCTGATTTGCTATTCATTTTAAAGTCAGCAATACTCCTTTTTTATTTTTTAAACACTTATGCATTAATTTAATATATATTTTAAAAAATCATTGGCGATATTATAATATCATACATTTTGGAAAGGATTAACAAATGACACTGATCAGATAAGAATAAAGCTCCATAGAAATTGCTAAGAAAAATTGGTTACTCATTAATTTGGTGATTATTATTATTATTATAATAAACGATTGCGTAATTTGCATAATATGCATAATTTGTAATCGTATTACGAGATCGCACAAGGTATGACTGTATAATCAGATTTGTATTATAAGATTGAAAATCATTTTATAATATTACACACTTAAGCATATCATGAATTTACCAAAGAAGTTTAAGGGTTACCCTCTCAAATCCCCCCCCCTCCTCCCTCTCATCTGGACAGCATTGATTAACGATAGTTCGTTGTTTTAAAAATTAATATTCAATCAATGCAAGTACCCGGGTTGGGGGGGGGGTAAACAGAGTAATATGCTTTTCTATAATGAATTCAAAATAATTTTGGGAATTCCAAAATTATTTTTCATACATACATTCATTCATTATATTAGTTACTGTTATAATTTTAATATAAAGCTTATTCATGTTTCCATTAATTCAATTATTTATTTATGTAATTTAGCGTTTTAAAGTTATTTGCGTTATTAAAATTATGAAATCATTTACTAGTGATGTCCTGTTTTTTTAAAAAATAATAATCTGATTATCATAAAAATACATAAAAGAATCACAGCAGAAAAAAAAAGTTGAATGAATTAAAACGAAAACGAATAAACAGTTTCTTGAAACCCCTCTCTCGTATTAAAATAAATATTTTCAACTACTATTAAATTATTAATAAACTAAAATTTATGAGGCCCGAAATATGCCTTTTCCCGCTGCTCGAACTCCATAGAACTCACTTCAGTTCAGTTTTATGAATACTTCTCTGTAAAAAATATTTTATGGAAATAATCCCCGAATCTCCAAAATTAATTCAAGTAATATTAAAGCTAATTCCCGAAATTACGCTATTATTTTTAAGTGTGGCTGCAACATAAATTGCTAAAGGTGAATATATCAGAGGAATACACTTTTACGTTTAGTGCTTACAGATATATAATGAAATAAATAAATAAAACATATGCTCTCCTAAAAGCGCTTCATAAAGCGCTTCTAATAAAACTGAATACATTACTTTTAATTAATAAAAAATAAATACAATCTTAACCTACCTTGATACGCGTTATATCGTGGGAAATCTTCAAAACTGCCCTTTTTTTTTAAACTAGTAATTTATACTAATCGTCTAATTTCAGCAGGGTACCATGTAAATATTTCTGAAATTAATATCAGAAGTTAATATCTATCATTTAAATTAACATTCCACTTTCGCAAATGTCTCAGTAAGCATCAAATAACAGCCGCAGAAAAACAAACTCTTACTGAAGCAACGCAAATTGCCAAACGATAAAAGTGTATTTTACGAAACAATTTAAGTGTTATCCAAAATTTCCACCTGAGGCGCTGAAAGAAGGAAATTATTAATTAAAACTAGCAATCATACGTTATTATAATTAATTAATAGCGATATCTTTATTTTTGTTGTATGATTAATTTGTATCAGATAAAAATAAACGTTTATATGATGTAATTTTAATTAATATGTAAAATTATGAATACATTATAGAGAAATATGGAAAGATAACCACATGAACATTTCAAATTAGAGTGGTATTAGAGAAGTTGGTAAAAACTAACCTTAATATAAAAGTAAGAATAGTAAAATTTAACTGTAAAATAGTTTCTGATGAATAGCTCATTTCTTAATAGCATGGTCATAATTAATTTTAATATTAATTATGAAACACAAATTATATAAATAAGTCAGTCACGGCACTTGATCACTTTTATTGAATTTCATTCCAAGGCACGGATGTGAGAAGAGATCACAAAAAAAAGTTACGTTATTAGCGAGAAGGAAAATTATTTTATTTTTTTTAATACAGAAAATAAAAAACAGAGTTATTTTTTTCCGTATGGTAGTTTCAGTATACCAACAGAGTTGGTGTAGTGAAACTACCCAACTCTGTTGGGTAGTTTCACTACACCATACCATACCAATAGGTCCACCATCCGGGGGGGGGAGGCAACGGTTGGGTTGGTTATGTTTGTTAAAGAACACGGGCTAGTGTCTTAGAGAATCTAGCGCGTCGGAGTTCAGAATTTATTCTTCATACCTGGGGCGGAGGGTTCAAAATTGTTCTTAGGAAGTGCTAATAAAGAAATCAAGCTTATATAAACTGAATAATAATAATATGAATTTTTTCTCCAGTTATTTCAGCATGAGTGTAGAAATCAAAATTATTCTTCAGAAGGAGAACGTCACAATGCGACATCGCATATCATATTTCTTATTTCTCCAATATGAAGCAAGAACCACTCCTGACTCGGCAGGGTCTGGCCTAACACGCCGAATTCTTTTCAGCAGTCTGTCCACCCGGTACAAATTCTTTGTGTACAACTAACTCCTTGCCAATAAAAAAAAAAAAAAAAAAAAAAATCCAGGCGTTTTGGTTCGAGATTTTTGGAACCGGAGTGTCTTTGGCCTCGGCGAATTTTCTCCAGCCCATGCAGCTGACTGTCTTTTTGTTTCTTGTCCTTACGCAAAGCACCAGGATTCATCACTAGTTATGATTAAAAAAAAAAAAATTATGCAGCACTGTCTGCCATCTCAATCAAATCGCAACACGCAGCAACTCGTTCCTCCTATTCCGCCGTCAATGTATGTGGTTACGAAGTGCAAGCACACTTCTCTTTTTTTTTTTTTTCAAATTTTCCACAACAATCGAACACACGGTATCATTGCTGATAGGCGCCTCCGTAGCCAGATGGGCAGGAGCAGCAGTGCGTAGCACACGCTTCTTGATTAGACCGGGGTTCGAGCCCGTGACCACCAAATACGGAGGATACGGAAAGGTCAGGGAATGACCACTGCATATCCCCGGAGCAATATGGCCTTAGTTGCTAATGCTCCTAAAAACCAAACAGCAACAACAATAACCTTGCTGATGTGAAGTTCCTCTGCTATCATTCGGAGGAACAGGCGACGAACTTCCATTAACTGTTACCGAACTTTTTCGATAATCGAATCCGTACTACACTGGGATGGGCAACGACTCCACGCATCGTCCTGAACATCTTCTCATCCTTCACAGAACCACCCATACCAGTGAAAAATGTTGGATCGTGGTAGTGCTTCATGTCCATAAGCTGCACTCACCATTACAATAGTTACACTGTTTCCGGCTTCAAAACAAAATTTATCTCCACTTTTTTGCTCGGTCCTTGACTCCATGACGAAGTGATTTTACTGCGTCATTTACACTGAAAGGACAGAATTCATGGGATACCTGTTTCCTGGGCAACGCGACGCTGTCACCATTCTCGCTAGCGGACGAACCCACCGCTTGGCAGGTATATAGGTATACTGCATTCACGTAGACGGTAATTCGATGTCCGTATGGATAAACATCTTGAGTTAACCAACTTTGAAAGAGGGATGATAGTGGGTGCCCGACGTATGGGTCATTTTAACTCGGAGGTGGTACAGAAATTGCACTATCCCCGTTCGACAGTATCAAGAGTGTATCGGAAATACCCCATTTCTGGAATAACATCTCATCTTGGACAGCGATGTGGGCGGAGAAAGGTGGTGGATGAACGTGGCCATCGACAGCCAACCGGAGAGCTACAGTGGCATAAATCACCGCCAACTTCAACGAGGGAGTTGCCAGAAACGTCTCCACCAAGACCATCAGGCGATCATTAGCCACAATAGGTTATGGAAGCCGCCGACCCACCAGAGTCCCATTGCTAACATCACGACACAGGACTCTACGCCTCAAATGGGGGAAAGAACATCGGCACTGGACCTTGGATGATTGGAGACGAGTCCCCTGGTCTGATGAGTCTCGTTTCCAGTTATTTCGAGAGGAAGGGAGTAAGCGTATCTGGCGGAAATCGCACGAAGCTATGCACCCGTCATGTCAACAAGGAACTGCTCAGGCAGGTGGCCGATTGGTAATGGTCTGGGGCGTGTTCAACTGGCACGCGTTGTGACCTCTGGTACGTCTAGACGCATATCTGAACGGTCCAGGTTACGCATTCATCCTTGCAGACCATCTGCATCCCTTCATGGTCATCGTGCACCCACAGGGCAATGGACTCTTCCAGTAGGACAATGCGCCTCCTCACAGAGCCGTGGTGGGAAGGCGCATTGTCCTGCTGAAAGAATATGGTTCGAAGAGCATTCCGCAGATTTTATCACCATGGAATGGCCTCTCCGTTCACCGGACATGTGAAGCATCTTTGGGATGCTGTGGAAAGGTCCGTTCGAGCTTTGGATCCTCCACCCAGGAATGCGACGGAATTATGTGCAGCAAACATGGATGGAAATACCTGTGGAACGCTTTCGTGAACTAGTGGACTGAATGCCTCGTCATGTGACTGCCCTTATCCCAGCGAAAGGTGAGCTATCCGTTACTACACAAGTATCCCATGATTTCTGTCCACTCAGTGTACCAGTAGAACGCCTTCCTGCACAATGATGAAACTTGGGACAGGGCCAGTTCTGATTTGATAGTGCATAACTTCAACAGTGGCCAATGTACGACGCTGGTGGCATCATTTAAAAAAATCAGTCCTAAAATTTTTCCCACAGCCCTTACAATCATAAATTTAAATATAATCATTTAAATAAAAGTACAATCATTTATTTAAATATAACGTCATATCGATTTTTATATTATCTCATAGCGCTGACAGAGTTAACAAATTCAATACTGAAAACTTCAAATTTATCAGAATTGATATTTTAAAAATTCCTGATTGACCAAACTGACAAATTTGAAATGAGCGGGAAGGTTACAAGGTCAAAGGTTCCATCTTTAAGTTTTCAATTATCGACTGATAGAAATGGTCAGTTAGCTTCTGCTTACAAATGCTCAAAGGGCTGAACTGTCAAATTATAAATTAAATCCAGAAGACTTTAATTTTGTCTTCCTTTAAAGGTGCATGGAAGTCTGTTTTCTGATGGACAAAAAGTTCTTGGAGGCATTCATGGCTTTCCCATACCTGTGTGAAAACAACAGAACTAGAATAATGAGACAATAAAAGCAGAACTAGAATAATGAGACAATAAAAGCAGAACTAGAATAATAGAAAAATAAGAGCAAGGATGTGCCTATACAGTAAGCAAGTAACCATACAACACAAATAAATATAGCTAGCGGGAAAAAAAAGTAGGACATTACTTTTGGATCTGTAATAAAATTAGAGAAAGACCCTTATTCTGTGTAAGTGTTGGTTCGATTGGCTTAGTTCGCTACTGGTTGCGATAAATGGACTGGATTAACATGTCACATTAATATTCATTATCTTTCGCAGAAAAGTGAATGATTTTCCAATTATTGTTGTTGTCGTAGGCACATTAGGGACTCAGACCGCAATGCAACGTTGTATATTATATCTGAACAAGTGTGTATTCACAGGCCGATTCGTGTGTTGTGCGGCTGAAATACCCAGATTAACTCATGGGGGATAACCATGCAACCTCAAAGTGAAATCACCTAACCACTTCGAATGAATAGTGCCGGATTAAGGTACGGGCTAATAGTGTTCTTGCCCCCGGAGCACCAAATTTCACAAATCATGAAAAAAAAAAAAAAAAACAATATATCCTTAGTAAAGGAGAGCCGAAAGATCATTCAGCCTGTGGAGCCGAGGTATCTTGGTCCGGCCCTGAGAATGAAGGGGACAAGAAATTCCTCCATTTGTCCAGGGAAAGTGAACCCAGACTGCTCCCAATTTTTAAAGCTATTACTATTGTATGTAAACTTACACACTATACAAACTTAATCTGAAGTAAGGTGACCCTCAGATTAAACATTTACTGCGTTCCCGGAAATTGCCATATAAGGTGAAAACGCCTTAATCTGAAATCATTTTCAATAGAAAATTATGTAATAAGGATGAGTTCTATTCTGGATCAGAATGTCCGAATTTTTTTTTGTCCCGGTAGTACATGTTCATATTAATATGTTAAATAATTACACATAAAGTGCTTAATATAATTACATGTAAAGCATATATTCTGAATACCTGAATTCAGAATAATTAAATAGAATAATAACCGATTATGCGAAACTAACAGTGGCATTTGTACTTTTATCAAGAATGGGTAACACAATGCTAATGTACGACTTATCGCGTGATAATTACAGGAAGATATAGCCTCTGATGGATAATTTTTTTCCTTCTGTTTGGAGAGTTCTAAACAAATGAAAAACGATATGAGCAGTTCAAACACATTTTTATTTGAATATGCACACTGCAATTTGCTCAGTTATAAAAATTTCTGAAAAAATCTGAAAGTATCAGGTTGATTCGCGTTAAATAAAAATGTACTGCGTAAATCTCAAGAATAATGCTCCTAAAAACAGAGTTTGCGTACATACGAAAACGCGTATATGGAATTAGATTATTATAAAATTTCTTCCTGATTTTCAATAATAAAATAAAATTTTAGAAATATTTCAGTAAACATACTTATTACACTGAAATAATAACTTGGTACTTTAAATGTGTAATTTTGGTGCACCTATGCATTATCTCTATAATATTACAAGTCTCAAAGCTTTTCAAAATTCTATTCTTATATTCAAAGCTGAAGAGAGGCTCAATTCCTGACCAGCTTTCAGATGGTTCTTATGCCTTTTGTCATTTTGCACAATAATAAATGTGTGCCAGAAAGGGAACACTACACGTTGAAATGGAAATTATTAAAAAAAAACAAAACTCTTGAAATTAATAAAAATAAAAATAGGATTATGATTATGATTCAAAGAAAGCTTGCAGATTATGGGTAAGAACAGAATATAATGTTAGATTATAGTCTCTGCAGACACCAAGTCTCTGCTTAGTACGCACAATTAAATGTATCTGCATGTTGGAAAAAAGTTTAAAAGAATTGACCACAGATGTTACCATCTAAAAGAGATGATGTTTATAAATGGTTTTAAAGGTTTAGAATGTATGTCAAGTCAAAGTAATTATCAGTATTATCATTCTGCTTTGGTAATGATTTTTAAGATTATTATATTCTATTTAAATACATACCTGTAACTTAAGTCAGTATCATTCAATATCAAGTCATTGTCATTATCATTTCGACATTACACATGCAGCTAGTTTCACATAGCTCTAATGAATAAATGATGGTCGTTTTTAAGGTGTGCGAGAATAAAAATGCATTGAATTCTAGGAATAAAAAAATAATATTAATGATTAAACCCCATCTTAAAGCATGACTTGATTTTTAAGGGCAGAAACTGCTATTACTGGTCCATATACATTCACGATTCACAGTTCATTATCAACTTTATAAAAGACTGCTCCTGTTTTATGTGCGAAATCCTTGTTGAATATAAATTATACCTTCATCTTAATAAAACTTGATAAAACTTAATAAGATGTGTTCAGATAAGGACATATGTGGTTTCATAATGAATAATTTTAAATATGAATAATACTAATTAAACTATGCAAATCAAATGCATTTCATTTTAACTGCTAATGAAGAAAGATTTGAAAGCTATTACTAACTATAAAGTACGTAATCAATAACATTAATAACACGATAAATATAATGGATTTAAGGAGCCTACAACTGTGTGCAGTAAATGACAGACTTGACACCTTTCCTAAATATGTCTGATGACAGGATTCAATATGGAATTGAAAAGCATTAGCAGTTATTAAGCAACTCTGAAGTGTGTGTGGGAGTTTAATTTACTGAATGTACACAATAAAAGTTCACTTGATAACAACAATTCATATAGTTTAATCAGTAAATTCACTTTTAAATTAATGCCGGATTAGAGATGAGTTAGAAAATGAAGATTTTAAATTGTAAGTTCTTGTCAGTGACAATTATTCTGTAAATATAAGCTACTGCAGTAATGCTTGAAAACTTAAATGTCAACACACTGTATTAGCATTTTTCTAATCATATCATGGTTAGATATTTCATTCATTTTTATTATAGATCCAGAACATAGATCAAAATGCATCAACAACATTCATCTCCTGAATCAAATAAAAGTGAGTAGCTGTGTGTGCGTGCATATTACCAAAATTTTCTGAAAATATGCCTATTCATTCAACCTGCACTGTTCACCACTATTAAAAGTACAAAATTAATATCATCTATGAAACTGGATAAACTTAAAAATATATAATTCTAACTGAATACTAAAAGTTCTTCATCCAAATAACTCAAAAATAGTTTTGATAGCTATTGATTAGGTTTATTAGTTATGGACACACGAGATTTTGAATGTCCAATAACTTAAAAGATTACATTAAAATAATATATATTTGTAGCTTAACATTAATGTTTAAGCCATATATAAGACTATCATAAGAAAAGTATGACTCAAGAACTTATAAATTTATACACTTGTTGGACCATTGGGAAAAATCTGTAGTGGTTTGTAAAAAGAAATTCATTTTGCTTTCATTGAAATAACATAGCAGAGTACAAATTAGTTCAAGTTAATTACTATTCATGTGTAAGTGTAAATTGGTGTGTAAGAAAGATAATTTTAAGAATATCTTCCACTAGTTAGCTTCTTGTAAAACATTACCATTTGACAAGTGTATGGAACTGAATTAAGTCTTCAGGGTCTCTTATCCAAAATCTATAGGTAACACTTATATTAAGTAGTTAAGTAGTATAGTAACATTTAATAAAATAACTGTAAAAAGGATTTAGAAGAAGATGATAAACCAACATCAATTAAAGAATTGTCTTTTAAAAATCTGCTATCTATTAATGAAAATATACCAAACAGCAAAAATAATTTTATATTTGCTGAGAAATGAAAAATATATGCAAAATTCAATCTCAGTATAGATAAAGATTTATCTGTTAAATATAACACCAACACTAGTGGATGAAAATGCTTGTTAGGATAGACCAAGCATTTTGATCCACTTTTGATGTTTCAAACTTCACAGTTACACACTAATGCAAATGTTATTCATAACAGTGAAACTATTTCTAGCAAATGCAAACCACAGACAGATATTATTTGTGATTTTAACACAGTTTCGATCTACCTACGTAAAATAAATTTTGAATCTGGAAATATTCTATCCAGTTTCTATCCTTTAATTTTCTTTCAGCATGTTAATTTTACATATAAAGGGTACATTATTACCTCTTCTCTGTGATAGTCAAATGCACTTCATCTATCCTTCGACCTGTCCAGCTAGGATAACCCTAGCCTAAGCTCCTTCCAAAATCCATGTCTATTATATTCCTAATAGATGAGTCTATTATATTTGGGAAGTTTTAAATAGTCACAAGACATCAAAAGTATTCAGATACATTACACATTCCATCACACAATGCTCTAAAATTCTGCAAAAGAGTCAAATTACTAACAACAACAAATAAATTATGCATCTTACATTTACAAGAAAATTTTGGTATTAGTAGGGACTAAATTAATTTCGTAACACTTGTTTATTTGTATTTATAGTAAATTTTACTCAGGCTATTTGAAGTCAGTAATAAACCTTTATATCTTGTTTTAAAGACTTCTGCATTAATAAACACTTTAGAACATTAAAAGTGCATACATTTATAAAAGATTAACAAATTAAAATGATTAAATAAGCATAAAGCATCACAGAAATTGTTAAACACAATTACAGTGCTTCATCATGAACGCCCCAATGGAATTTTGTCAATCTCTTGTCCCACCTAAAAAATCCGTACTGGTACATAATTAAATGTATGTGCATGCCAGGAATAAATTTAGTTTTACATCATATGTTGTGTGATAATTAGTTACCTTTATTGTTAAAGCAATGCGAATACACATAGAACGGGACTGTTTATTATCTTATAATTGGTTCATCGTATCAGGGCCTGTTCAGCATACGTACAGTCGGCCACTAATTATGTTGCGCTCTTTTCTGATAGCATTCTTCTCACAGTAGCATAGAGAAACTCTAAGTGCCCCCCCACTGCTCTCCTATGGAATAAAGATATGTAATATAATATCTCAAAATATTCTACATTATGTAATTTAACATACGATTGCATAATTTTGCAATTACTGTTTTACATCAGGTGTACTATTTTCACAGGAAGGGTTAGCATATCATGACTCTACCATTTTCAGATCCCCCCACCCCAATTTGCGGCAGCAAATATTAATGGTAATTCATTAAATCGTTTTAAAAATTATTATTCTATCACTGCAAATACCGAGTCGCCTGAATGAAATGCAGTTTCTAGAATGAATATAATTTTGGGGTTCCAATATTATTTCCTATTATAATTTTAATAGAAAGCGTATTAATATTTCCATTAATTCAATATTTATTTATGTAATTTAACATTCTACAGAGTTATTTTGTTAATATTTCGAAACTATTTATTATAGTCATGTCCGGCTCTTTGAATAATCTGATCACCATATAAATGCAGAAAAGAAATCACGCCAGGAAAAAAGTTAAATAAATTCAAACGAATAAAGAGTTTCTTAAAATTTTTGGTTCGAATTAAATGAAATCCTTTAAACAATTATATAAATCATGATCATAACGAAATCTATGAAGCCCAAAAGATGTCTTTGCCAATCGCGAGGACATTATAAAACTCCCATAAATTCGGTCCTGATAAGGCTTCACTATAAAAAAAATATATATTTTATGGAAATAATCCACAAGCCTTCAAAATATTAAACCTAATTTCTTTTAACCCAAAATTATGCTGTTATTTTTGAATGTGGTAGTAACATAAATTACTAAACATGAATAAGGTATTTATGAGACGAATACAAAAATACACTTCTTTTTCGGCGCTTATAGATTTATAATGAAATAAATAAATAAATAAAAACGTATGCACCGCGAAAACAATACTCCATTTTATCTGTATAGTTCAAAGAGAATGAGCAATGTTGAATGATAAAACGCTTTTTGTAAAATTGAATAATACTTGTTTTAATTATATATAATTATACCTTTCGTTAGATCTGTTGTCCGTTCTTCGATGCTAAATCTTCAAAACTGCCCTTGATAAACTACTGTTTGACACTATTAAGTCTAATTTCAGCAAGGTGTTATGAAATATTTGTTAAATTAATATTAGGAGTTAATATTTTCATTTACGTTTTCCGCTTTGTAAATGTTTCAATAAACGTCAAATAACTGCAGCTAAAAACACACATAAACGCATACCAATAAAGCAACACAAATCGCCAAACGATAAAAAAAGATATATTTTCCGAAAGAATTTAAGCGTTGTTAAAAATTTCCACCTGAGGCGCTTAAATCGCAAAAAGAAAATTATTAATTAAAAGTTGCAATCATACATTTTATAAAGAATTAATATTAGTATCATTATTTTTATATAATGATTAATTTGTATTACATAAAGCTAAGCATTTATTAAATAAATATTGATCTGATCCAATTTTCAGTACTATGTACATTATTATGAGAAATTATAAAGAAATATAGATAGAGCAATCACGTGAACATTTCAAATCACGTGATATTAGAGAAGTCGATAAAATCGACTTTTATGTAAAAGGGAATAGCAAGATATAACTGTAACGTAGGTTTTGTGAGTAACCTCATTTTTTAACAGCACAGCCATAATTAATTTTAATACTAATAATTGAACATAAATTATATAAGTCCGTCCTAACACTGTATCACTTTTACTAAATTTCATTCCAATGCACAGATATGAGAGAGAGAGAGAGAGAGAGAGAGAGAGAGAGAGAGAGAGAGAGAGTATTTAGTGTCAAGCGGCACCAGGGGTTTTCCCCCATCTCCGCGTTGCTTTCATTGTAGGTGTGCCAATTCACTGGAAAGGCCAGAGATTTAAAAGTGTATGGATATTGTATACGTATAATGTTATGTAACGTTGTTCTTCTGGCCATTTAGCCGCTGTACCCCTGCTGAGGCCCAACGTTGTCCGCACTCAGCCCCGTGGAGGCAGGCTAGGTATACCAGCATTATAATTATTTACTCTGGCACGTCCTGTCCCCTAATTTCCTGAGATTTCAGTGGCTACGACCTAAATAAAAAAAAAAATTTTTTGATCTTTCGCGTGAGGGGATAATAACGCTAGGATTTGAAAGGCCGAAACCACTGGCAAACAGTAATTTGGACGTGTACCGCAATGTGTATAGATAGAGTAGGGGAGGGAGACTAAAGACTGGGGGCGAGACAGAAATATGGGGTCAATAAGGAAGGCGACCTCAATAAGTGTCAAGGGGCATGCCTATGCCCCACCAGAGAGAAAAATGGGGATGGCGAGGAGACAAGAGGACAATCACCTCTCTCCCTGCCAGGGAAGTGGAGTGGAGAGAAAGCCAGGAAAGAGTGCCCAGCTCGGTCGCCAATTGGCGCCCGAGCTGGGCACTCTTTCCTGGCTTTCAAGGTGAGGAAAAGATATGGGTCCAACGAAGCAGTCGGAACCAGTGCCCCCATGTCATTCATGGGCCATGTGTCCATCCAGGTAGGTTGAGCTCAGTCACGTTTATGGGTTATATACCCGACCAGGGTAGTGTCTCATAGATTGTCTTTTGCATCCCGGAGGGGTCTGGTCCGTTGATCCTGTTTCCGTCATCAGGGAATGCGGTCCAGTACCTTTTCCAACCAGTGAGCCCATCGTTTCTGTGGTGTGCGTCCTATTGAAGTAGGTTGGTTGGGTTAGACAGAGAGAGAGAGAGAGAGGTATGAGGTATGAGGTATATTGAGGGTCTAGCGGCTCCTGGGATTTCTCCCATCTCCGCGAATGTTCTATGTATCGGTGACAGTACCCTGTCAAAGCCAGAGATTTAGAAGTGTGTGGGTCATGAGTAGTGTTATATGTTGTGCCCATTGTTTATCCGGCTTATTGGCCGCCAGGCCCCTAATGGGACCAGACGTTGTCCATACCTCGCCACGTGGAGGCTAGCCGGGTGTTACCATTGAGTCAATGGTACTCTGGCAGGTCCTGCCACTTACTTTCCTGGGATTTTAGTGGCTAGGACCTAAAATAAAATTGGAACGACCGCGGTTGATTTTAAATCACTTACATTAAAGCACTAATATGGGGTTTGACGCTGAAAGCCTGTTTCTGAAGTGCCTAAAAGGTTGGGCGAAATTGTTTGGTGTATTTAAATTTGGACGTGTAGGGCTATACGCTGTGCAAGAAAAAGTGCTGGGAGGGGAGAATGAAGGCTGGGGTGAAATAGGAAGAAGAGGGTCGATAGGGTAGGTGACCCCCAATTTTTCAGTGAGGCATGCCCATGCCCCACCAGAGGGAAGAAATGGTGTGGCAGGGAAGAGAGGCGACAGCAAGCCGTCACCTCCCTCCCCTGCCGGGTGTGGGAGTAAAAGAATTGCACTGCACAAGAGAGTGCAGAGCATAGAGCCAATATGGCTCCGTTGAGGCAGCAACTTGGAGTTTCTCTATCTTCGTTGGTCTTCTCTGTCATTGGTAGCCATATTTTTCCTCAGCTATGAACACTGGTCAGGTCCATTGTTGGTCTGTTAGCTATGGCTGTGGTTCTCTTCATCATGGGAAGTTCCGCAGCTCCATGGGGTTATTCTTGCGATCGCTGGTTTTAGATGATTAGTAGTAAGCAGGTTCCTGGGCGAGGTTCTCCTTGAGTCCTCTCCACGCATGTTCTGTGTTTTTTTTTTTTTTTTTTTTTTTACCTTCTGTAGATGGCTATCAATGTTTTACGCCTACCAAATAGTTTTTGGGCATATTCCTTTAGCTCCCTGTATTCCTCAAGTGAGTCCAATAGATGTGATTCCAAGTTCTTGGGGAGGTAGTGTATTGCAGTGATCAGTCTGCACCTGAGGTCCTCATAATGGGTGCAATCATACATAATGTGCTCCCAGCACTCAAGCACCCCACAGGCACATCTCGGATCCACCTCAATCCCCAGCGCTGCCAGCTTGGCTGTAAAGGCCCCGTGACCAGTCAATAAATAGGTGGTGTATAAGCCAGGTTGAAACCAAGTTGGGGGACTGGGGTACATCCTGTCGATGTTCGGAATGAATTTCCTGGTGATATTTCCCTTATTTGAGTTGGCCCAGCGCTCCTGCCAAACTTGCATCAGGTGTTTTTGCAGCCTTGTCTTTTCATTTTTTTGTGGTGCATTAACGTCCACAGTATAGCCATGGTATGTACAAGGTATTCCTTTCTCTATGTGGTAGTTCATTCCCCTACGCATGATCTCTAAGTCAAGGGGAAGAGCTCCGGCCAAGACCTGCAGCGCGTGGGTACTGGTTGTCCTACAAGCACGTGTCACTGTCAGTAGGATTGTTCTCTGCGTTGCATCAAGGATGCGTCGGTTTACTACAGTTCCTGTTTTGGAAAACCATATTGCTGAGGCGTAAGTGATGATCGGTAGGAAGGTTGTTTTATAAAACAATGACAGGGTGCGTTGGTTTAACCCCCAGTCCCGCTTGACGATCCCAGCCACCAATCCAGAGTATCTTTTGATTTTGGCTCTGATATAAGTTAGATGGTGTTTAAAAGTAAGATTACCATCCAGTATAACTCCTAAATATTTTAACTGAGTCACTAATTTTATTGTGGTAGGTCCCACCTTTATTTGTGGCGGTCTACGTATATCAAGCTTGCCTTTTAGCAGGACGGAGGACGTCTTTGTTGTTGATATCGTCAGGCAGTGGGTTCTGGTCCAGTTTTGCAATATCAGCATTGCCTGATTGGCCTTTTCCTCTAGCTGGGCCCGGCTATCTGCAGCAATGGTGAGGACCAAATCATCAGCAGAGGCCTGGGAGCGCACATCACCAAGGTGCAAAGCCAAGAACCCATCCAAAACCATATTCCACAGGAGCGGCCCCAGAAGAGAACCCTGGGGACAGCCTCTGTGGACATCACGATTCACTCTACCATAAGGTGCTTCCACGATGATGCGTCTCTCGGAGAGATATGACCTAATTATGGAGTATAAGTTGATCGGCACTTGTGCCTGCCTTAGTCTTGCCAGTACGCTCGGCCACCAAATGGTGTCGAACGCCCCAGCGAAGTCAACAGAGATGGCTAGAAAATATTTATTATTGCAGTTTGCTGCTGATTCCGATAGGCTACGCAAGGCTTCCACAGTAGACGAACCCTTCTTGAATCCGTATTGCGATGTCTCTGTGAGTTTCGCTGCCTGGTAATGCTGATTTATCCTTGTACAGAGTAGTCTTTCAAGCAGTTTGCTTGCAACCGGCAGTAGGGCTATTGGCCGATAGGAGTTTGGCAGGTGGGGTGGTTTGTTCGAATTTTTGGCG
Organism: Mastigoproctus giganteus; assembly: GCF_048544385.1. Lineage (NCBI taxonomy): Eukaryota > Metazoa > Arthropoda > Arachnida > Uropygi > Thelyphonidae > Mastigoproctus > Mastigoproctus giganteus. The sequence continues at coordinate 125,153,386 of NC_143578.1, forward strand.
ATTAATTTTACCTTTGCTGTCTTCCATTTTTTGGGGAAGATGCCCTTAGCCAAGCAGTTGTTATATAGGTGTAAGAGGAGGTCTGGAACGATCTCCACGGTCTTCTTAATAATTTCTGGTTCTAAGTAGTCCAGGCCTGGACATTTATTATTTCTTATCGTGGTTGCCATTTGTTGTAGTTCATCCCGTGTGAAGGGTGGCTCCTGAGTGTCTGTTGAGTAAACTTCATTATCTTGACAGATGATAAGTTGCTCTGGCAGTGATGGCTTTATTGGTTTCGGGAAGATGGCATCCAATATATTGCTTATAGATTGTTGCCACGTGGTGGTATATTCACCTTGTGGTGTCTGGGTGGTTGAAATGACTTCCCCCCTGGGAAGTTTATTCGTCACTATCTTGTATACCACACCCCAGGGTTCGGTGTTCCCTGTTGTGCTTACAAAGGTCTCCCAGGCCTTGCGTTTGCTCTTGACGATCGCATTTGTGTAGCTGTTTCTGGCTTCTCTATATCTTTCCCTTAAAGCTTCAACCTCATGGGTCGGCCATGTACGCCTTGCCCGCTGGAATTGTTTTCTTCTTGTAATTGTTTCCCGTCTGAGCTGTTGAATTTCCAGGGTCCACCACGGGACAGCCCCCCGGATCGGGCTTCTTCTTTTTATTGCTGCGTTGCTGGCTTCTGTTATTATCTTGGTTACTTTAGTTTGGGTTTCATTGGGTTCCTCGAGCTGATTTGTCTCAGTTAGATGTTGGGCCGTTGCTGGTATTAGGATGTCCTTAAAACGTTCCCAATTTGCTTTGCGGATGGCATATCGGCTCTGTATTTTCTTGGATATTGGGGCTCTGTCAAGTGACCTTGCTATCTGATAGGTAATCACTCTGTGATCGGACGTTGTCCACGAATCCCGAACAAGCCAATCCTTAATATAGCCTGCGACGTTCCTAGTGGACAGCGTGACGTCGATCGTGGCCTCCCACAGTGTGTTACAGAACGTGGGCAGTTGGTGTGGCCGATTTAGTACCATGATCGGGGAGTTAGAAAGATATTCGTCTAGTATTTGCCCGTTCCGAGTTCCGCTTCTGTCCGGAGTCAGGCTGTGCCAGGTGGGGGATCGGCAATTGACATCTCCCCCTATGATTATTTTCTGGTCCGGGAACATGTCTACTAAAGCTTGAAGGTATTGTGTAGCTGGGGTAATGTCCTCCCCTGGTCTACAGTACAGTGCCACTATGTAGAACTGGCCTAGTGGCGTCAATACGTGGGCACAAGCTGCCCATGACGAGCATAGTTGTTTAACTTTCGTGACTGTGTAGTCTGGGTTGCGTACCACTACCGCCGCCCAAGGGGTATCTTCCTCATCGTGTACTATCTTATATGTGATTGGGTATCCACACACCCGTTTAGAGTGGGTGTACGGCTCCTGGAGTATGAGAATGTCTGCATTGATTTCGTCAGCTTTTATCCTTAGCTGTTCTGCCACTGCTCTGGCTCTTTGCGCATTTTGTTGGATGATCTCTATTTTGGATGTATTATATTTCTTATCGTTTGTCTCCATAGTCGGTTCTCTTTTGGTATTGACCCTTTGCTTTGATATAGACCGGGCAGTTTGGATCTCTGATCGAATGTGTGTATTCCATTTTGGCTGCTTTACAATTGGCACAGGTTGGATCCTGTTCCCTGTTGGGGCAAGTTTTGTACTCATGGCCCTTGCCAGAGCAATGGCCGCAAGTAGGCGTTGTCTGAGTACAGGTGTGGGTTGTGTGTCCGAACTTGCAGCACCGAAAGCATTTCGGCACCGCTGCATGCTCCCGGAACCGGTGGGATCCCCATTCTATATATATTCTGTTGCAGTTCTTCAGCTGTTGCCATGCAGATGGGTCTAGTTCAACTACCCAGTTCCTATTGGTTCCCGATCTGGTACCGGTTGAATACCTTGGTGTTACCGTGCATTTTTTTTGTTCTTCCTGGGCTAAATTCCTTAAATTTCTGGTGACAATTTCAGTTGCTAGTTGTTCAGGCGTTACGTCTTGGTCTACATTAAATATTATAATTGAAGGCCCACGCTTTTTTGGCGGCTCCGCTGTTAGCCCTAACAGCGGAGAGAGAGAGAGAGAGAGGGAGAGATCACGATATGTTAAGCTTGAGAAAAAACAGTATTTGTATGGAATATAAATAAATAACGAAACTACCATACCGCCAGGTCCGTCGCCACCTGGTGGAGGGCGAGGTTGGGTTTGGTTGTTAAAGAGCACGAGGAAGGGAGAGAGCTCAAGAACTCCGGGTAGGAATTCAGAAGTGGAGAGTTTGTAAGGGTCAAAACGGTTCTTACAAATTAAACAGTCATGTTATATAATGGGAGGTTTTTTCTAGTTATTTCAGCATAAAGTTAAAGTGTAGAAACTAACGTTATCTTTCGGAAGGTGAAGAATGTCATAATTCCACATCCTATATCGTATTTCCCCCATATGATATACAATAATTTACTCGTACATAAACATAACCTTGTATATATATATATATATTTTTTTTTTTTATTTTTTTTATATATTTTTTATAATATTATATAATTGCACTAATAGAATGAAGAAATTCTACATTGAAAACTTTCAAATTTATCAGATTTGAAATTCTGAAAATTCTTCAATGAACGAATTAACAAATTTAAATGAAATAAGCAGTAATGTTTTTCAAGGTGGTAGGTCCTTCAATCTTCAATTATCGACTGAAAAAATAGTCAAGTTCATTTCGAATGCTCAAAGATTTGAACAATCGAATTGTAAATACAGAAGAAGACAAATTTTGCCTGCCTAATGTTGCCCGAACATTCTGCGGACAAAAGTTCTTGGAGGAACTTTTCTGATGACTGCTACAGCATTCATCACTTTCCCACACTTGTGGAAAAACGATATAACTAAAATAAGAGAGAAAGGATGTCCTCCGTACAGTAAAAAGAAACTATACTGCAAAATTAGCATAGATTCGTAAAAAAAATAAGCCATTACTTTTGTGGTGAAACCTGTGCGTTAACAATTGTCTTTAGATCCATATTCTGTTTGAATATTGTTATTATTACAGTATTATTAGTATAAAAACTTTTTCGCCTTTATGGGTTTCTTTCCTGCGCCGTGAAGGGTACTGCAGAGTACCAAATACATGGGGTGGTTGGTTGTGTCCGGTTACTATTATTATTGTTCTTATTACTGTTGGTCGAGGAACTCATTTACTGTCCTACAGGTGTTCAGGATTGCGTCTTTCTGGAGTTCGTCATAGGTGTGTTCTGGCAAGTATTTCTGCTAGGTTCTTATGTAGAGTCTTTTGCGCCATGCCGGTGGTTGATACGGTAATTGGGACGGTCATTAATTGTTCCATATGCCACGTCATTTTGACCTCCTGTCTTGTCTGTGTACTTCCTGATCTTTTCCTCGTAGGTTTTCTGGAGGAAAAGATTATGTTCGGTGTGTTGTGCGGGACCGTCTTGTGCGTTATTATGGCGCGGTGTCAGTACAATTTGTGAGTTTGGGACTCTGGTAGAGCCTGTAGTTCGTGCTAATAATACGATACATTTTCTTTGATCAACTGGTATTTCCTCACTTGCTTCTGATGTATTAACCTGGAGTCTTGGTCGTGTCTATGAGTATACTCAGTCTGGGTGATCACCCTGCATGCTGCGGTCATGGCGCCTCCGTAGCCAGGTGGGCAAGAGCAGCAGTGCGTAGCACACGCTTCTTGATTAGACCGGGGTTCGAGCACGTGACCACCAAATACGGAGGATGCGGAAAGGTTAGGGAATGATCACCGCATATCCCCGGAGAAATATGGCCTTAGTTGCTAATGCTCCTAAAAACCAAATAACAACAACAAATCCGAAAACGGATATCTGGATCTTGTATTACTCCAGGGATACTATAACACAATATCAAGTAAAAATACTATTTTGTTTAGTAAATGCAATGGTGTACCTAGGTACAACCATATCACTGTGTTGCGCACATGAGAAGCTGCCTCCAATTACAGCGCCCCCTTACGGCGTTCGCATCTGGTCATCACGTTTAAATAACTTATAATTCTAGCTTAATCATGTTAACCAAAGCCATGTTATCATTTTGATTTGCTATATCCAAATTATATATATCTAATTTGAAATTGTAGGATTTTACTATTGAAGCTTCTTCAAGTTCATATAGGATGAGTTTAAAATTTCTTCCTGGTTTCCAATAATAAAATAAAATTCTGAAAATATTTCATTAAAGATACTTGGTACTTCAAACATATAATTTTGGAGCACCATTGGATGCATGATATTATTCAGCCTGCATATATCATGTTTATACATGTCTGAAGTTTATTTTAATCCAGAAAAATAACTGATGATACAGAGGTGTTTGATGGAAAGCTTTTCAAATTTCTATTCTTATATTCAAAGCTGATGAAATGTTCAATTCCATCAGCTTTCAGATGGTCCTTGATGCCTTTCATCATCTTCCACTGAAAACAGAAGACTAGATATTGAAATGGAAACTACTAAAAAAAATCATGAAATTAATATAAATAAAAAGAAGATTATGACTGAAAAGAAAGCTTCCTAAAATAATGAAATATTTGCACATTCTCAGATTTTGGGTATGTACAGAACATAGCCTTACGTTCATTAATATGGTCCGAGAATCAGATTTAGCCACTAAAAGCCTCTGCTTACTATGCACAATTAAATGTATCTGCATTCTGGGAATAACTTTAAATGAACTCATCACAGTATGTTATGATCTATAAGAGATAATATTTTTAAATGTTCTTAGTTGAGTCATCATGAACACTTCAATGATGACTAAAGTGTCATTAGTTTTCCTCTTATTATTTTTTTATTTTTCATATTTTTTATTGTATGATTCATTTTGTTATTTTTTATTATAAGACTGAGTAATTTTGCTATTACTTTTTTACATTAGTTCTATTATTTCCATACCGAAGTGTTAACCATATCTACGTGGCGTGGAATTTCGTATCTATCACACTCTACATGGAAATTTGAGCACCGCTCAACCATGTGACAGCGCAGATTAATGATACGTTGTTAAATCCTGTTAAAATTTATTATTCTATAATTTGCAAGTACTGGCTGAAATTCTTTTTCTAGAATGAATACAATATAAATTTTGGGTGCCATTATAATAAATACATAAAGTAAATCATATCAGAAAAACAAAAGAACTCCTCATACAATAAAATAAACCGAAAAGTTTCTTGAAACTGTTCTTTTGTATTAAAATGAATATTTTAAAATATTATATAAATGATGATAATCATAAAATCTATGAGGTCCGAAAAAGTCTTTGCCCATCGCGAGGACACTCTAGAATTCTCCTCACATTGGTCATGATAAAACTTCGAAAAAAAAAAAAAAAAAAAAATCTTTATGGAAATAACCACCAGTTTTCAAAATTAATTCAAGTAATATTAAACATATTTTCTTTTCACCAAAAATGATGCTATTAATTTTGCGTGCGTTGGAACACAAATTGAGAAAGGTGAAATAAGGCATTAATGAGGCGAATACAGTACAGATTTATAACAAAATAAATAAATAGAACACATGCATTCCAAAACAATACTCTATTTATTTGTTACTTCTATAGATCAAAGAGACTGATCATCGGTGAATTAGAAAGGCGCTTTTAGAAAAACTGAACACCATTCTTTAAATTAAAAATAAATATAATTCTAATCTACCTTTTCGTTAGATCTCTTCTAATTCTCTACTAATATGCTTTCTTTAGTGCACAATCTGAAAACTTCCCTCATTGAACTAGTATTTTACATTATTTGTCTAATATCATAAAATACTCTTTAAATATTTGTGAAATTAATATTATGAGTTAATATTTATGATTTATAACGTTCCTCTTCGTCACTGTCTCAATTATCAAAAAACGCATACACAAACACTGCTGTAAAACACAAACGAATGCCAAAAATCAGCGCCAAACCACCAAACGATAAACGTGTATTTTGAGAAGAAAAATTTTAAGCGTTGTTCAAAATTTCCACTTGAGGCGCTTAAATAGCAAGGAAGAATTAATTAAAAGTTACAATACACGTTTTATTAAGAAGACCGATATCATTATTTTTATTGTATGACTAATGTGTGCTAAATAAAATAAACATTGATTAAATAAATGTTAATTTAATATAATTTTAATTAATATTTTAATTAATATAATATAATTAAAAATAAATAAACACTATTATAGCAAGATATAGCTGTAATGCATTTGTGATAAGTAGATTCACTTCGCCATAATTTAAAATAAATAAGTCCGTCGGTGCTAGGTCGTTTTCATTCTATTTAGCGGGTCTCGATCACACAAGTTGTCTGTCCAACAACGCATGTATGTGAGGGAAATCAGATAAACGTTGCGATGCGTTAGTGTGAAGGAAAGAGTTTTATTTTTTCTTTATGGAGAAATAAATAAGGTAACTTAATTGAGAAACAACCGCTGGGGTAAAGGGTGACAATTAGTTTAGTTTGGCTGAAGAATATGGGGAGTGTGTTCCGGAATCGCCGAGGATTCATTCTTACTTTACTAAGCAGAATATCTCGATTAGTAAAAATATGGGGAGGTGGATAAAAACTGTTCAGTAGTAAGTCACGTTACATAATGTGAAATTTCCTCTAGTTATTTCAGCTAGAGCTATACTCTCTATACAAGGTGAAGAACGCCTCAATACCACATCAAATAGCGTGTTTTCCTACTGGTGCACAGCCATGTACCGATTTTTTTTTATCATCTCATAGCACTGATAGTGTAACCAAATTATACATTGAGAACTTTAAAAATTTTATCAGATTTTCAATTTGAAAAGAAAAAGAAATCGGTTATTTATTTTTTTATTTTTTGTTTCTTCTTCTTTCCAAGTGCTCAAAGGGAGGGCTTAAGAGTCGAATTATAAACGCAGAAGACACATTTTCTCTTCGTTAATGGCCCATGAAGGTCCATCTCCTGACAGATAGAAATTCTTGGAGGAATTCAGGTCTGATGACTGCTGTAGCACTCAAAGCTTTCCCACACACTTGTCGGAAAACGATGCCATTAGCATAGTAAGAAACAGGAAGGATGTGCTTATACAGTGAGAAAGCAACCATTCTGTAGAATGAGTACAGCTTTGCAAAAAAAAAATTGTGTCACAGTAGTTTTGGAGGGACACCTTTTTAGTAATAATATTACGTAGATCATTGTTCTGTTTATTTGTTTGTTCAATTGGCCTTAATTCTCCACTGGCTGAGATGAATATGCTGGATCAGTATGTGACATTAATATTAAGGAAAAGTGAATGATTTTACACCTATCTGAAAGTATGCAACTCATTTTCTGCAACTTACACCTGAATAACATCGTGGATGATTTAATAAGAAATTTAATGACCTAATGATGTTAATAATCATTCTTTTCTCATTATAAAGTTAATTTCTGACACATCTCGAAAAATTCTCTGATGATATATGCTATCAAATTTAAGTCTTTAGGAAAATTTAGATTTAAGAAAACAGGCATTGTCTGAATGAGGGAAAAATGAAGATCTAATTCACTGTCTAATGTGGCTAACGAACGAATCCTTCATTTAATAAGCGGAAAAGCGTGCAGACATGAATATTTGGTTCTGAAATGACAATTGTTTTCCTAAAGTAAAATAAAAATCAGAAATAAAGTATGCAAATAAATAAGTAGTGCAAAGACAAGGACACGAAATATTCCCAAGTTTTAACTTGGGAATGTTTCTTGTCATATGCATTAGTTTTTAACCCTGGTATCTTGAAATAAGGACCTGAAAGAGAAAGTGATATTTTATTTTCAATGTGAATGCTATTTCTGTTTACTTTTTGAGTAAACTGAAAATTCAGCAAAGCAAATATGATTCTAACTGAACTTGATACCCTTAGGGAGAACGATTTCAAATTTCTCTCACAATTTTCTAACTGGAAGCTCTTCCGGTCAGCATTTCTTTCCTCCTTCAGAGTCTACGTAAGTGGAAATTGTTGCAAGAAAAGTGCCATTAACAACCAATAGAAAAAAAAAAAAGAAGAAGAAGAATGTACAGCTCAGTGGGTTCGTGGAATCCACTTTTAGCGAATGTGTAGATTCTTTTTCTTTACCAAAGAATGTGTTTCTATTTGCTGCAGCTGTGTCTGGTAAGTTGTGAGAATATGTCTTCCGTTGTTCACCTCACGTTCGTCCCCAACTCTTTTTTTTTTTTTTCGGTCATTCTCCGGATAAGAATTTAGATTCTTAGTTAAATTAATAATTAAAATCAGTTTATCTGTTCCTATTTATAAGTATTGGTTATCAAATTTTAACAGTTAAGTGAATAATAATGAAAATACGTGTTTCGGTACATAAGTTACATAATTCAGCAACCATTAATCAGAAATGTGCTCATATCAGTCACATTGGTATTCCCCAAAATCCTAACTCTTTTTATGGAATCGTCTGATTCTTTAAGAATATACACTTTAAGAATATATACTTTAAGAAGGGTTTGTAAGGTGTAAAGTTTTTTGAAAAGAAAAATAAATATTGTACAAATCGACCTAATACATCATACCACCGGGGAAGATTTGATGTACATATGTATTTTTGAATATGGATATTTTTCAAAAAGAACAGTAACTTACAATTGTAGTATTTACTTCTAACATTTATCAGCACATATAATCAAATATCATTCAATAAGGTCAAATTTCAAACATATTTTATTACCAAATTAAAGATACGATCAATATAAAGGTCAAAAATAAATAAGATTCCAACTTAAGGTTCAGTGGTTGGTATATTTAATTTGTAAATTCCTTTCCAGCAACATGCTTTTTTATTTATATCCTCATTAATATCCCTCATTTATGTGTCAAAAGGATCAAGGAATAGTTAAAAAAACAAAAAAATCAACTCTGAATTTGATCACCCATACTGGAAGGTATGAAAAACCTGAATTCATTACAGAAATGGTTCAACTTTTGTCTTTGTGCTTAGAATATCATTACCTATAGATTTAATATGGAAGCGTTTCCTTACACCGTCAGTGTGAACGATAGGCATAACTGATCGGGCTGGAAGTGGTCTGAAATTGAAAATATTTCTTCCTAGGTGTTCACAAAGTTGTTAAAATTTAAAAACCCCGAATAGTTTAATTTTACGGAACGGGCCAGTTTTGCAAAAACCGAGAAAAGTTCAACATTCACTTCATAGTTGTTTAAATTGATAAGGCATTTTTTTCTGATTAGCAATTTGCACTTTAACTATTTAAATGTTAACAATATGCACGTTCGCCCAATTTCGTCCTTTGTTCCGAAAAAAAAAATTATAATAGTAATAATAAAACTGCTAGCGCTGTCTACCTTAAAAGAAAGAACTAATCGTTAGGATTCCATCACGTTGCGAACGCAAGCTTATACACTCATTGCCATTCGTTACACTTAATACGTTCAGAACTCATCATTTTATCGTTATCAACTTCCACTTTAATTGTTTTTGTTTTGAGGTTACTTAAGTTAAGTAATTTAAGGATTTATAAGTACACTGATGTGCAAAGCTTAAGGACTACACTATTTCTAAAGGTTACAACCACAAAATCAAACGAAACAGCCTGTGGCGATTTGCATGACTGTGGCCATTCAGTAGAAACCTAGAGCACATGCAAAACTTTGAATCGTGATGAGAGGGTTCACATAAGCAGATAAAAGCAGCAGTTCAGCAGTTATGTGCAAATCACCAAATGGTGAGCACGATTGTTACAGATGTTCGATTGGTTTCATACAGTACTACAGATAACGAAATGGCCAGTAGACAACATATAGATGACTTTACCCGGGGTCGAATAATTGGGAAGCTCGAGGAAGGTCGAAGTGTGAGGAGTGTGGCTGCAGAGTTCTGCATCGCCCATAGCATCGTCTCACGTGCGTGGTCGGCCTTCAGAATGACAGGTACAGCTGTTCGAAGGACCAGTGGTGGTCGTCCATGAAAAACAACGCCCAATGATGACCGCTATATATTCCTACAGGCCAAGATGGACCGACACCAGACAGCGGGATCCATTGCAAACCAGCTGCACAGGACGCAGGATATCGCGGTTTACTGTGGCCAGGCGACTCCACAAAGATGGATTATTTGCCCGATGGCAAATACGCTGTGTTGCTTTAACACCTGCCCATCGGCGACACCGTTTACAGTGGTGCATCGAACACAATGACTAGACAGCAGCGCAATGGAGTAAGGTACTCTTTACTGATGAGAGTACGTTCAGTCTCAACAGCGATTCTGGACGTCAGGGAATCTCGCGAGAAGTTGGCACACAGTATCACCCCGCAAACATCACTGAAAGGTATGGATATGGTGGTCGAGGTGTTCTAGTCTGGGGAGGCGTTCTTGAGGTCTTTAGTCCTCTAGAAGAAATGCTAAGGAATTCTGACCACTTAGAATTTATTAAAAAAATCACACAAAGAAAAACTCCAGATTCCTTATTAAGTGGTGATAGAACCTCTCAGCTAAATCGACCGAACCAGATTACACACCAGTTACGAGCCCCACAAGGAGAAATAATGCATCAGAAGACCAATTAAAGCAGCTGTCAGAGGTTCAGAACTGAATTATAAAAAATCCAAACAACCCAAATCAAGCTATTTGCAGCAAAACACAGCTACAGTGAACAACCAGCAACGAACAGCAATGCAACAAATACATCTGATGGTCACCACATGCAGTTTGAAGTAGTTCCAGGAAGACAGTTGAAACAAGAGCATGGGAGATGAAAGTTACTCCCAAGAAAGGCAAGGAGACCTTTTTCGCCCAAGCAGCTCAGATGTACAGGCTGCCTTACTTCGTGCTAACACTGTAGTGAACAACGATACAGAAACAACCACTAACTGGAATGACTCAGTTAATGCCATCCTGGATCGCTTGCTTCCCCTGGACGATCTCACCACAGAAACTCCAGAACAAACATCTATTAAGAATACCAACTCAACCTATGAAACGGATCTCTTCACTCTTCCCGAGCTAAAGCTGGCCCTAAGCAAATTAAATATCCATAAATGTCCAGGTTTAGATCTTGTAGAAAATGCAATAATCATCAAATTTTCCGAAATCTTTCCAGAAATACTTCTATGTACAACAAATGTCTTACTGAGGGGATTTTTCCTAATCTCTGGAAGGTAACTTTGATCAAAATTATTCAGAAGCCTGACAAAAATAAATCGGATCCCGAAGCATACAGGCCCATCTCTCTTTTGGTAAACCTTCGCAAACTATTTTAAAGATTGTTAGCACTCAGAGTAACAGATTTAACTGAAGGTCAAAACTTAATGTCTCCTTCGAAATTTGGCTTCAAGAAGGGAAAAATCCTGTGAAGACGCCTTGGTCTCTTTAGTTAACCCATATCAGCTTCGAGGGCTAAATATGAATTAGCCATATTCATTGATTTCGAGGGAGGTTTCGATTTCCTCGGGTGGGAGAGCGCTCTCAATTGTCTTACCAAATCCAAGTTCTCTCAGCAATTATTCCAAGTTATTAGAAGCTACTTCCAAAATAGACTCATCCAAGTAATCTCGAAACAGCAGTCTCTCTCAAGGACCATCTCAAGAAGATGCCCCCAGGAATCAGTTCTGGGACCCCTCTTCTGGAACATAGTTTTGGACAGTTGGCTCATGCAAAAACCTGACAATATCTCTGCTTTCGCCTACGCCGCTGATATGGTTCTTCTAATTCCAGGTCGATCGCGTCTTCAACTAGAAAGAACAATCAGCCAATATAACTCTTTCTGAGCTAATCAAGTTATCAAGTATAAATAAACTGCGAATATTTGCCACAGAAACAAAACTGATGGTTTTTAAGGGCAAATTAGATTACAGAAGACCTACTAATGTAAAGATAGACAGTAAGTAAATCCCTTTTAGTGACAAATGGGCCTGGAGTACTGGGGTCCATAGTTTAACAGATATTTATTTAAATAAATATCTGTTAAATCCCTTTTGTTCCTGAATTAAAACATCTTGGCGTAATTTTGGATGACAGGTTAACCTTCTCCTCTCATATTAATCACCTCACCTCGAAGATTAAGAAGTTCACTGCAGCAATTATCCGAATTTCCAAATCGGACTGGGGACTAAATAAGAAGACTCTCTTACTATATTATACAGCAGTACAGTATTCATGCCAATAACAACATATGCTTCGGGACTCTGGTTTCATAGAGCCGTTAATTTTAAACTCCGTTCCAAGCTCATCTCCATTCAACGGATTATGCTGCTTGCCATGCTCCGGGCCTGCAGGACAGTGTCCTCTGCTGCTCTGCAGGTCATTGCTGGAGTTTTGCCACTAGACCTGCATGTCATCTTCAAAGGACTATGATATCGTCTAAAGCAAAGAGTTCCTGGCCAGATTCTCGGCAGCGGCACGTCCACACCCACCAGGAAATGTTCACCGGCTGAAGATGGTGCTGACAGAGGAATGGGCGATGTTACCGCAAGAACTTATCAACAACATTGTTCTAAGTATGGGCAGGCGCTGCAAAGCCTGCATCGACATTAGCGGTGGCCATATCTCCTTCTGAGGACCACCTCTTCCCTTTGTTCCATCTTTGGCAGTGATGCATCTGTATCATGGCAGCCAGCGCTATGTTGCCATTTTTGATTAAGTTCCCCTGCACCGTTTTGTTTCCGTTGTTGTGCCGGTGTTGTTTCCTTCATCATTTCTGTACCTCACGAGGTTCCTTTTGTATGCTCTTCCCATATCCAGGCCACTCCTATGAGTATTGACTGGTCCTTAAGTTTTGCACATCATTGTATGTCACAGTCAAAATGCTAACTTGACTGGTCATGTTGAACTTACCTTGCGGCAAAGGAGAAACACGTCTTTTCATATTTCTGCAAATGTATCCAGGATGTTTTGAAAGACCGATCCTGAATACATTCACACGTATATTTTGATACTTCATGGGTGCTACATTTTTTTAGGACAACTAGAGAAAAACTCTGCTACCAAGTGCGAAATTTTCTAAACTGGCAGGTGTACTGCTAGTTTATATAATTTCGTTAGTCATTTGCACATACATCAATTACTTAGTTTCGCGTTTAAAAATTAATTCATTAAATTCTGTTTAATATTATAAACTTGATTCTTGGTTTAAACTTTTAGAATGACCTGCGATTTATCTTTGTAGATGCAAAACTCGAGGCCAATATCGTGAACAAACGTATTTAAGAACGGTTTTGGTTATGTATAATAGGTTGTATTATTAATACAGTATCCAGTGTCCAAACCTTCACAGTTTTGTGTCGGTTTGAACACTGGGCTTTTGTCCAATACCTTTTAAAAATTTTCACTTCCAAACATGAAACAAAAAATAAAAAAGAAATCTTATTATTAACTGGAGAGTTTGCCATTTTGTAACATTTGAACTGCCGTCCTATAGGTTTAAAGACATCTATTGATTTTTTACAGGCTTTTTATTCCTTTTCTGAGTCGTCTTGTTTCTTTTTTGCGAATGATTGTCAGAAGAAACATTCGTTGTGTGAAAGTACGATATATTTCTTAGAAATATAATATTTTAAAGTTTTAGTTTTCGAATTTCACGAAGTTGGTTTTCGGAACTGAGCCAGAAACGAATTTTACTTTAGAAAACAATGGATAATCAAAATCGGTTCACTAACATTTCATTTTAGATTGTTCACGTTTATTCAAATACATATATAACAGCACACAGATACAACTAATTTGGTAAATGGTCTATTTTAAGGACGTTGATAAAAAATGGTATTGAAATTATAAATTATTAAGATAATATGATGTCACCTGAACTAGAGGCTAATATTCCCACCGACTCTGTAATAAATATGAAAGTTCCAAACAGTATGTCAGCGTTGTCCTCCATGTACACTACCGCTTAAAAGTTTGGAATTACAGCACATGACAACGGTTTTCGTTAATTTTTTTGAAATCAGGCTATAATAACATGTTAAGATAACTAAGAGTAAGACTAGGTGCATATATAGAAGCGTGTACACCAATGCTAGGAGCATAGTAAATAAATTTGATGGATTTGAAGTGCTGGTGAAGATATCAAATGCAAACATCGTTGGGATATTAGAGATGTGGTGTCACTCAGATATCAAGAATGACGATTTTTAATATTAGGTGTACAATGTAAACAAAAAGGCTAGACACAATAGGATGGCGGGGGAGTGGTTATGCTCTTAGTTAAGAAGCACATAAAATCTAAGGAAATGCATCCAGTTAACATAGGTGGCCAGTGCAATGTTGAGTCAGTTTGATGTGACATAAGCACTGGGAAATCAAAAATGAGAGTAGGAGTGTGTTATAAGCCTAATGTGATGAGTACAACAAATAGGTATAGCGAAATCGAGTGGGCCTGTAAATCAGAATGCCTATGCCTTGATTTGATTTGATTTTCGTTTTTTATGGCGTTAAAATATCGAAGGTTATAATGTGTCAGGAATATCAGAATGCCTTATAATGGGAGATTTTAACTTTCCAGATATTGACTGGAAATAGTTGGCTGATCATTCACAGACTAGCAAGAATTTTGTGGATTTATTGAATGACTGTTTCCTGCAGCATCATGATATATAGGCAACAAGAGGGAGTAATACTCTTCATCTGATTATCAGCAGTGATTATTCATGCATCAAGAATCTGCACATAAAAGAATACTAGATGGCAGTGATCACAATGCATTAATTTGGGATCTACTTAAAGATGCGACTACCACCAAGGATAAAGGGAGCCGTTTTTCTTTACGAAAGCAAATTCTTTGCAGTAGTCTCAGACAGTTTTTAAATTCTATACAGTGGGACCAACTGATAATTTTACTATCAGCAAATTATAAATGGGAACCGTTCAAGGAATTAATCATAGAAGCTACTAGGCCTTTTATATCAACTAAGAAATACGCTTCAACACCTAAATGGATGTCAGATGAACGGATGAAATTAAGTTCAGATTACTTACAAACTGAATGAGTATTTTGCATCTACGTTCACACGTGAGAAATTCTTTAGGGAAGTAGATGCCAGAAGTTTATCAAGCTCTAACAGGGAGCAAAAAGATTTTGTAATAATTGAGAGGAAAGAGGAAGTGACATTGTTGAAGTTAAACATAATAAAGTCACCTGGGGTGGACGGAATCTATCCAGTTATATTAAATGAGGCAGCGAAGAAAGTAAGCAAATCCTTAGCCATAATTATGAGAGCATCCTTGGATTCACGGGAAGTCTCCGTAGAATGGAGATGTGCGAATGTATTCCCAATTCGTCTGCGCGGGCAGCACAGTAGTATCGTCACCGTCCTCCCCACAACTGGCGGAAAAGGCACGGGTTCGAATTCCGTCGATGACGCGATGAACGTTAATGGGCTTTTCTCTCTCTCCGTGGCAGAGTTAGTCGGTCTCACGCGTTGATAGCAAGATTTTTTTCCCCACAAAAACTGCGGTTTTTTCGTCCAGCAAAACAGACAAATCGACCAGAGAACACGCGCAATTAACAGACACAATACACATGGGTATATGTAAGAAATTACCGGGTGATCTTAATATAATAGTTTGGTTTTGGTTTTGCATTTCAAATTCACAAAGGGTGATCACAAGATGACAAAGTAATTACAGACCTGTTAGTTTAACTTCTGTTCCAGGGAAAATAATGGAGTCACTAGTATAAAAAATAATGCAGGATCATCTAGACAAGGCCGCAATTATACTTCAAAGACGGCATGGATTTGTTCAGGGGAAACCTTGTTTGACCAATTATTAGTTACTACGATTTGGTCACAAAGGAACTGGATGCAAAAAATAATTTCGATATGATATACTTGGATTTTAGGAAAGCTTTTGATACTATTACACGTAATTGCATATAAAATATTGCTGTACAAAATAGAACAGTGTGGCATTAAGGGCAAGTAGCTGATATGGATAAAGGGATGGTTGTGTGGGAGAAGGCAGAGAGTAGAAATCTGTGGGCATGACTCTCGCGTGGACTAATGTTATTAGGAGTAACACAGGGTTTGGTTTTGGTCCCATTGTTGTTTTCTATATTTATCAATGATGATATTGATGAAGGCCTATCAGGTTTAATGTCAAAGTTTGCAGATGATACAAAGGTTCGCTGAGGTTCTTAATGACAGTATGCTACTGCAACAGTATCTATAAAAGTTAGGCAGATGGGCTTAGAAATGGCGACTGAAGTTTATCATTGATATGGGTAGAAGTAACCCCCTTATAACATACCAACTGTGTGGTACTACACTCAGGGTAGTGAAAAATAAAAAAGACCTAGGGGTAATTGTGCAGTCAGATAGAGGTTCTCAGAGCAATACTCACAGGCTGCCAGGACAGCTCATTGGATTTTGTCAATGATGTTCAGGAATTTTGTAACAGGGTTAAGGAGATGTTATCCCATTGTATAAGGCAATGGTCAGGCCACACCTTGAGTACTGGATACAGGCGTCGGTGCCTTTTTAGGAAGGATGTGAAGCTGCTTAGCAAGAAAGGCTTCAGTTCTGCAAATTATAGCGTCTGGAGATTAGACACCTGCAAGGTGACTACACACATGAGGGGGCATAAGTTCAAATTGAGGAAGGACAGGTGCAAATATATGTGCGGAAATTTGCGCTTAACCAGCGGGTTTGCTGGGACAAACTTCCATCTGTTTTTGTTGTGGTGGAAATTGATAGTTTAAATAAATTCAAGGAAAAACTAGCCAAACTATTGGAGGGAATGAATAGGTGAAATGGGAAGTGTAGTGGTTTTTTTTTTTTTTTTTTGGCCGATGCTGCATAAGCTTGCTTTTTGCGTCATTTGCCACTGCTAATGCTAATACTATTCAGTACATACAGTGGTATAGTAGCCACTGAACCTAAAATGTGACCAATGTCGTTGTTTCGTTTTTGCAATTCGTACAGAGCTAAGAGAATTTTAATTATGTTCGAATTTCTCTTATTATTATTATTAGTTTTCTGTGAAACCTATTGCTGCTAGACTGTTATGCAGGGTCTTTGGCACCATACCGGTTGACATGATTTCCTGTCTTAGATTCGTATACTTCCTGATTTTTCCTTATGGGTTTTCTGGAGGTTGCTAGTATTGGGCACTGCTATGTCAATGAGATAGGTAGCATTTTCCTTCTTGTAGATAAGAGTTATGTCCGGTCTGCTGTGTATTGTTAGTTATTATGGTGTGATCCCAGTACAGCTTGTGGGTTGGGGTCTCTAGTACTGCCAGGGGTTCGAATTTTTAATAGGTGTAGGTATAGGTATAGGTATGTTGAGGGTCTGACGGCTCCGGGGATTTCTCCCATCTCCGCGTATGTTCTATGTATCGATATCGAGTGACAGTACCCTGTCTATGCCAGAGGTTTAAAAATAATGTATTGGTCATGTGGTATGTAGTTTGTTGTGCCCATTGCTCATCCACTGGGGGCCAACAGGCCCCGGATGATTCATCCGGGGCCTGTTGGCCCCCAGTGGAACCCGGCGTTACCATACCTAGCGACGGGGACGCCGGCCGGGTGTACCAAGAGATTAATTATACTCTGGCAGGTCCTGCCACTTACTTTCCTGGGATTTCGGTGACTAGGACCTAAAATAAAGGTTGGAGTTATCGCTGTTGATTTAAGTAAAATTGCATTTAGAAAGCGCTACGTGGGGTTTTACGCTGAAAGAACTATTTAAATAAATAATAATAAATAAATAAATTTTCTGTTTATACTCCGGGACGACGAAATGATCAGAGGAGATCTAGAGAGCCTAAAAGGTCGGGCAAAATTTGATGTGATTTAAATTTGGACATGTGGGGCAATCGCTGTACAAGAGAAAGTAATGGGAGGGAGGGTGTAGACGGGGGGAGGGTGAAATAGGAAGAAGAAGGGGTCGGATAGGAAGGTGATCCCCCATTTTAAGTGGAGCATGCCCATGCCCCACGACATGGGGAGGCGAGGAGAGGGAAAAAAAAATATATGGGGAGGAGAGGAGAAGAACAAATACCCCCTCCCCTCTCCCCGAAAAAAAAAAAAACGCACAAGGGAGTGCAATTTTGGGTCGACAGTAGGCCAACCAAATCATCCTAAAGTCTTGACTTTCTGTTGTAAGCTGAGTTTTTTTACTTGTTTGACCTCCTGCATTCTTTCTAGTCGGGTTGCCTTTGGTATATTTCTATCATTGTTTTCCTTCTGGAAAATAGATCCTGGGCATATTGACTGAGTACCTTGTAGTCCTCCTGAGTGTCTAACAGTCTGGGTTCTTGGTTGTCTGGGATATATTGGATTGCTGTTATTAGGCGTAGTCGTAGGTCGTCATACAAATCGCACTCAAACATTAAGTGTCTCCAGGACTCTGGGTTGCCACAGGGACAGTCCGCGTTATCAATGATGCCAAGTTGATGAAGTTTAGCTTTAAACGGGCCGTGCCCTGTAAGGAGGAAGGTGGTATTTCGACCAGGGTAAAACCACGCTGGCACCTTAGGGTACATCTTGGTGACAGTAGGGAGGAATCTTCTGGTCACTGCACCTTTTTCTGTGTTGCTCCATCTCCTCTGCCAAACCTGGACGAGGTGGTCGGTGATTCTTCTCTTCTCACAGTTGCGGTCATTAGTGATGTCAGTGGTGAGGTCATACATTGTAGCCGATGTGTTTCTGGCAAGATGGTAGAGCAGACCACAGCGGATAGCTTCGAGATCCAGGGGCAGAACTCCTACCAGGACTTGGAGGGTAGCCGTGCTAGTCGTTCTAGTTGCTCTCGACTTAGTAAGGAGGACAGTCCTCTGAATGGTTTCGAGGATCCGTTTATTCACTTCTAGTGCCGCCCTCGTGTACCAGACAGGAGAGCCATATGTGATGGCAGGGATGAAGAGAGCTTTGTAGTACAGAGACAGGGTAGTACGTCTGAGTCCCCAGTCCCTGAGAGTGACTCTAGCGATGAGGGCCGCGTATCTTCTTATCTTTTGTTTAATATATTCTAGGTGTGGCTTGAAATTTAATTTTCTGTCCAGGATTATTCCTAGGTATTTAATCTGTTCGCACAGCTTAACTGTTTTGTTCTCAATCTTAATTTGTGGTGGTCTCCTTAAGTCTAGCATACCTTTTAGCAGCACCGATTTTGTCTTGTCGGGTGCTAGTTTGAGCAAGTGTAGCTTCGTCCAATCTAGCAGCTTTTGCAGGGCATCATTTGCCTGCATTTAATACTGTACACTTTCTTGATCAACTCGTATTTCCTTGCTAGTTACTGATGTATTATCAGAGGCGGATTTAACGGCGGGCGCACCGGGCGCGCCCTGGGCCCCGACTTCTGAAGGGCCCACGCAAAACCCCAACTTTATACGCAAAACCCCAACAAATTAGTTGAACTAATATGTTCACCTATTAATTCAAAACTTTGTGATTATTATTATACTATTATTAATTATATTATACATATATTATATTCAAATTTTATTGGAAATAAAACATTAGTAGTACATAATATTTTTTATTTATTTAAAAAATGGTTAACATGTATTTTTATTTTCCCTGTCTCTCTCTCTCTTTTTTAAGGGGCCCAATATTTTCTTCTGCGCCCGGGGCCTCAACCGACCTTAATCCGCTAGTGTGTATTATCCTGGCTACCTGGTTGTGTCTACGAGTGTATTCAGTTTGGGCGATCACCTTACATCCTGCAGTGATGTTTGTAGTGTTTCTGAGGCCATGTAGCATCGTCGACATGTGTCATCTGAACTGTGGGCTCCTTGGCGATGTATTGATGTATTTTTTATAGTTTTTAGTGTTGATTGGGAAGCATGAATCCTTCAGTAATGGAGAAGAGTGTCCCACTCGTGAGCCATGCATTGGAAGCCATTTTATCTATGTAATCTTGATAGAGGTCATTGTAGTGTCTGTCATGGAATGTCTTCTTTGCCCATCTTTCTAATTTCTTTTCTTTCTTTTTTTTTTTTTTTTTTTTTTTTCCCGCCTGGGCGACGGAAGGGGACTCCACGCTTAGGTTGAGTGGGGTATGCCGCTTGTCTATCTTCCTTATGGCCTGGCCATAAGTACTGTTGCATTTTTCTGGAAGTAATCCTTCAGGTTATCTATCGCTGTTTTTTGTTGCTCAATGAGGTTTCTCAGGCCTCTTCCTTCTCTCTCCCCCCTTTCCGAGATATTGTCAAGTTCTCCACGGCTGACTTCGGTGGTGTTGGCGGCTCTTGGTCATTATTGCCCTTGTGTTTCTCATTATATATTCCTCAGCTCTGTGTCAGTCCAATCTATGTTACCGAAGGAGTATTTTAGTGCTGGGACTGCATAGGTGTTGATGGCTTTAACTGTGTTCGCTGTGTTTAACTTTGATTTGTAGTGGCTTCTGAGTTTCTAACGGTGTTTTTCGGTCAGGCAGGCCTTGATTTCCTTGTGTTGTTACTGCTTAGCTTGTAGTTTCTGCAGCAGTTAGTTTCGGCCTACTAATTTCCCCGGATACAATCCATGGGTCTTGCATTTGTCTAGACCAAATTCAATCCTATATCACTGCTGAATTTTTCGGTGATCCGGAGTAGTTGCTGCAATTGCTTCTCTGTTGCCGCGTAGAGCTTAATGTCATCCATGTACATCAGGTGGGCGAGGGTGTATAGGTTTTTCCTTCCATCCTTTGAGATTATATTCATACTTTCTGCTGCTGAGCATGGTGGACAGCAGATTTAGCGCTAGACCGAACTCAAGTCCAAAATTCAGCTATTAGAAAAAGGAGTTGATACAGTCTCCAAGTTCTCACCAAATCTCTCAGAGAGTTCTGAACAAGACGTGAGCCATGCTTTGGAAATTCCACTGGCACGCACCTATGCTGCTGCAGTGAGAACACAGCCGTCCGGAACCAGCCCAGAACCAACCTCCAACCTACTGATAAATAGATCAGAAATGCAGAGCCCGCAACACGTCCTACTACTGAGATCCACTGAAGATTCTGAGTTTAAAACAAGTAGCGCGGTAAAGGACCTTGTTCAAAACACCCTGAAGAATGAGTTTAAATCGATCAAAGTCAAGTCACTGCGCCCTATAAGAAACAGAGGAGTTATTATTGAAACTGCCTCAAAACAGGACCTGGAAAACATCTCTACAACGAGTTCATTTCAAACTGCTGGGGTTACAGCTGATCCTCCAAAGATGAGTAACCCATCAGTGATCATCTATACTCCAAGTTCTCACCAAATCTCTCAGAAAGTTCTGAACAAGACGTGAATTCAAGTTACGGGGGGAAATGTTTAGATTGGACTGCAGGAAGTTTTGTTTTAGCCAGCGAGTTATAAATTACTGGAATAAGTTGCCTACATGGGTGGTAGAGGCTGACAGTTTGGGGAAATTCAAAGGTCATCTGGGTAGTACTTTCGGGAAGGGAGTCTGCGCGGGTAGCACAGTGGTATCGCCACCGTCCTCCCCACACCGGGTGGAAAAGGCCTGAGTTCGAATCCCGTTGATGACGCGAGGAACTTTAATGGGCGTTTTTCACTCCGTGGCTGAGTTAGTCGGTCTCAGGCGTAGATAGCAAGGTTTTTCTCCCCAGTAACTGAGGTTTTTTCGTCCAGCAAAACAGGCAAATCGACCATAGAACATACGCAATTTACAGACACGAATACGGGTTAATGTATTTAATTACGGGCAACCCTAAAATAATAATTTTTTATTTCCTTTTTTTTTATTAATTATTATTATTTATTTTTTTTGTTTTTATCATTGTTTTGTTCGGATTTTTTTTTTTTTTTTTTTTGGCTGGTGCAGCATAAGCCATAGGCTTTCTTGCACCATGCGGCCATTACTAATACTATACTATCCCCAATTCAATGACCAACGACGAGTTGGCAGAAGACATGTACCACAAAAACCTGGTGGACTATAGAGTCACCTTGGATGAAATAAAGAAAGGAGTAACATTCAGATTCTCCACAAGTGCGAAAGACAGCTCTACTGCCCACAGAGTCATAACACTACACTCCTATCTTTACAAAAAAGTTATATCGCTGACCCGAATTTTTCTGGGCTGTAGTTCCCACAAGTTCAGGCCGTTCACTGTGGTAATCAAGTGCTTCCTTTGCCTGGGCTATGGGCACACTTCGGTCCACTGCACCCACATTTCTCTATCGTGTGGACACGTTCATGCTGAATGTCCGCACCGAGACGAACTTCCAAGCTGCATCAACTGCAAACGGAGAAAGAAAGACCATCAACACTCAGTTAGAGAGGTAAATTGCCCAGAGTATCAACGAGCTCTAGAAACTGCACGGCAAAGGACCACTAATGGATAAGAACCTAACTTCTCAACAACAGCTTACCAGACCTGCTCCGGCAGCATCATCCTCAGCAGCCAGTAATAGCCAGAACTACAGCCAAATTAAATTATGCATCATGCAGATAAACGCTCATCGTTCCTACACAGTTGAGGATGAAATAAGACAGGCAGCCGAGGCTCACCAAATCGACATAATTGCAATACAGGAGCCATATCCCATCAAAGTCCCAGCAGAAAACACACACAAAATAGTGGGCTATTCAATGCAGACAAGACTTATACAGCCAGCTAGCACTGACCCTAAGACCTGCATAGTTGTATCCAACAAGAAAATTGATGTCCTTCTAATTCACGGGCTCTGCACAAAGTTTGCTGCTTGCATCCAGGTTAGGTTCTTTTCAATCACACTATAGATCATCTCCCTCTACTGTCCGCCTTCCAGGGATATAGATGATTTCATAAGATATATTGAGTCTTGGGCAGGACACATAGCTCGAAGACATGATGACAGATGGACTAAGAAAATAACAGAATGGTACCAAAGAGGAGCTAGAAGAAAACCTGGAAGACAAAGGCGGAGATGGATAGATGAAATTCATGAGGTTTTGAGTAGTAAATGGATGGCCAGTGCTCAAAACAGAAGGAACTGGAAAGTTGCTGGAGAGGCCTTCATCCTGCAGTGGATTGAAAATGGCTGATGATGATGATGATGATGATTGAGTTTGCCATTGACCTTCTTACTCTAACAGTATACTAATAACAGCAAACGTTAATGCCAAATCCCTATTATGGTTCTCAACTTCCTTGGATGCACGTGGGCGACTTCTAGAGGAATTAATTCTGAACAGAAATTTAACCTACCCAACAACCTTCCGACATATTGTAGTACCATTGGACAATCTAATATTGATGTCACACTAACCACCAATGACTTACGGACATGCGTCTGGGATTGGGTCACAATACCAGATTGGAGCCTCCGTAGCCTAGTGGTCAGGGGCAGGAGTGCAGTAGCACACGCTCTTTGAGTAGACCGGGGTTCAAGCCCTTGACTGAGGAATACGGTTGATCTGCCAACCCGCACTGGAGCAGCGTGGCAGATTATGGTCCATTTCCCTCAGCATGAATTTTTGAGGAGGCTTCCACCTGAAGGGGATTGATAATGGCTGCACTTTACTTTTTTTTTTTTACCAGATTGGACGATAAGTGACCATCGGGTCATCTATTTTCACATTGTCACAGACATTCTCTCAGATATGCCAGACAAGCTGTACTTGTTACCTGGGAGTCTAAAACGCTGATGGAACTGATATTCGGGTGACACTCAAGTCAAGTGGACCCAATTTCGGCAAAGTCCGGACGGTCTGTGACAGCCAAATCCTCTGCTTGCACCTTCACGATGGTGGGACTGTTAGTAATCCTGGGTATAACTTCCATGCACAAGTACATGGTGAGTACAGGGTCTAGGTGTGCCGCCCCTCTATGTTACCAGGCAGTACTAGGTGGTAGATGACTCTCATCAACCGGTGAAATACCAGCACTTTGCTTATTGGAGGCTTGAAGTGGTGGAACACATGTTTAGTCTCTAGAGCTAAGTTCCGGTTAACCCTTCCCTATCTCTTCCATCATGCAGTATGATTGATGACTTTTGAGGTTGTGATGAACGTCGTGGCGCGATCCAATATTCCTTACATTTCGAGGGTACAGCTCTAAAACGGTGTTCGCAGGCCGGCCGCTAGTTAGTACACCGGACCGAACCTATTGGTAACTCTCTAGGAGGCTTCCGGATCAGCTAGTGTATAATCTTGCTACCTCTACTCTGCCAGATAGTGACTGGAGGGAGTCCGAGTAGTGGGTATGCGGGGAGCATTGTCGAGGCCACGTTATGTCAAGGATCTGGGTATATTCTTACCACGTGTACGCCATATCCAAAAATTTCATTACTTCATACAGCATGTTCCACCCACCTTTTCTTACTATTGAATACACCATGAATTGTCAAAATAATAGAGCAAGCTTATCTGCGAAAAGATCTAAACCTCACAAGCACTTCCTAATTCATTTCACAAATATACGTGGTCTCAATTCTAATCTGAACGATGTCCATTTCCACTTGCAGTCTGCCAAACCCCATGTACTTTTTCTGACAGAATCTCAGTTATCGGTTGATTCAACTACTGCTCATCTCAGATGCCCAAATTATTCTCTGTATGATTCCTTTCGCCTCAAAGGTGGTACTTGTGCATATGTCCGTTCTGATATTCCCTGTCAGAGACTTGGCAATTTGGAATCTCCTCTCTTTGATCTTCTCTGTCTTAAAATCTCTCTACCTCATTGTGTCAAATTAATCTGTTGTCTCTACCGTTCTCCCAACTCCACTAATCACTTGGAGCTCTTTGACTTCCTCTCTTTGCAACTTGACTTCCTCCAGTCCAACTTTCCTAACAGTGAGGTAATTTTCCTTGGTGATTTTAATCTCCACAACTCCAGCTGGCTTCCGTTTTCTAGTCACACCAACCCAGCAGGTCGAGATGCTGAGGATTTGGCAATTACTAATGACCTAGCACAGATTGTTCATTTACCTACAAGAATATCGGAAAATCCTAATCATACAGCTAATACGCTTGATCTTTTTCTCACAAACAACCCTTCTGAGTAACCAGTTGAAGTGAGAGGTCCTTTAGGCACTTCAGATCACAACTTCGTGATTGTCTCTTCTTCAATGGAACCTTTATCTCATGGTTACTCCCAACCTCATGTTGTTTGGCATTACAAGAATGCAAAATGGGATGACCTGCGAGACTTCTTTTCTTCATTTCCTTGGTCGGATTACTGTTTCAAAACTTGTGATGTCAATGTTTGCTCAGATCGTGTCAGTGAAATTATTCTTGCAGGAATGGAATCCTTTATCCCACACTCCACTTTAAAATCTCGTCCTTTATCTAAACCTTGGTTTTCCAATAAATGTGCTAAGGCTGTTCAAGAGAAGAATGTTGCCTATCGTAATTGGCTTGTTTCTAATTCTTCAGTTTCATTTTCTGCCTGCACCAAAGCTCGCAACAATTGTAAAGCAGTTATTAATCAGTCCAAACTAGAGTTTGAACAGGCTAAGAGTAGAAAACTTGCTTCTTGCCCTAACGGTAGCCGAGCATTCTGGTCTCTTGCCAAAGCTATTGGCCGCAACTTTTGCCCATCTCTGCTCCCACCTCTGTCCAAACCAGATGGTTCTGTTGTCACTCTAGCCAAGGATAAAGCTGACCTGCTAGCATCCCATTTTTCTTCCAGCTCATGTATTAATGATCTTGGCAAAACACCTCCCACCGTTCCCAATACGCTCCATTCAATGCCTCCTGTGGTCTTCCATCAAAAGGATATCAGAAGGATTTTGATGAATCTTGATACTAAGAAAGCTCCAGGTCCTGATGGTATTTCTCCACTTGTTCTCAAAACCTGTGCTCCTGAACTTACTCCCATTCTTTGCCGCCTTTTTTCACTTTCTTATTCCAAAGGTGTTTTTCCTTCTGCTTGGAAATTTATTGATATTCAGCCAGTTCCTAAAAAGGGTGACAAATCCCTCCCATCAAATTATCGTCCCATTGCAATTGCCTCTACTCTTTCTAAAGTAATGGAGAAATCAATTAACCGCCAACTCTTAAACTACCTAGAAACCTTCCGTCTGATCAACGATCGCCAGTATGGATTCCGTCAATGTCGATCCACTGGTGATATTCTGGCTTCTGTTACCCATTTATGGACTAATTCAATGGAAAGGTTCGGTGAAACACATGTAGTTGCTCTTGACATCTCAAAGGCTTTTGATCGCGTTTGGCATAAAGGTCTTCTAAACAAGCTTCCATCTTATGGTTTGCCAACTGTTTTTAGTAATTAGTTATCCAGTTTTCTCTCTGATCGCTCACTGAGGGTGATGGTAGATGGCTCTCTGTCTTCTAACTTCTCCACTAATGCCGGTGTCCCCCAAGGTTCAGTTCTTTCCCCCACTTTTTTCCTCTTGTACATTAATGACCTTCTTCCATTGACTGGCAAGCCTATCCATAGTTTTGCCGATGATAGCACATTGCATTCCACTTTCCATTTTGAGAAACCTTGTCCTGCTCAATCAGCTTCAACTTCTCGGAAATCTGCTACCAATTCCTTAAATGCCGATCTTCAGGTAATTCTCCAGTGGGGCAAAGACAACTTAGTTGATTTCAACCCTTCTAAAACTCAGTCTTGTCTTATATCTCGCAAAAAGGATTTTTTTGCTCCAATGCTTATCTTTAGTGACACTCCGATTTCTAGGCAAAATGATATATCTCTTTTGGGGATTACCCCGACCTCTAATCTCTCTTGGCACAAGCACATTACAAATATTGATCCCTCTGCATCTAAAAAACTTGGTTTTCTCTTTCGCTCTCGGCGTTACTTTTCTTCCAAACAGCTACTCATTCTGTATAAATCGCAAATCTGCCCTGCCATGGAATATTGTTCCCACATCTGGGGTGGTGCCCCCAAAACCTCTCTCAGGCTTCTTGATTCCATTCAGAAGAGGGCAGTTAGGTTAATTAATGATTTATCTCTAACAGAGTCTCTCCACTCGCTTTCTCATAGACATACTGTTTCTGCTGCATGCCTCTTCTACAGATACTTCCATGGGCACTGTTCTTCTGAATTGGCTTCTATAATTCCCGCTCTCTGTTTCAAAACAGTCCAAACACGCGCCGCCACCAGCCAACATCCATTTACTGTCCAACTTCAAACCCACAGAACCAACTTTTCATCTTCCTCGTATATTCATTGAACTGCCGTTTTCTGGAACAACCTTCCTTCATACATATTTTCTGAAAATTACAATCTACAGAAATTCAAGTCCAATGTCAACAAATATCTTCTTTCATCTTCTCAACCTCCAACCCAAGCACGGTACTAAGTACTGCAGGTTCTAATACCGCTCGTGTTTCGGGGTCACATAAAAAAAAAAAAAAAAGGCACCTGCCGACAACTACTAAGGAAAGAGTGACAGAATTAGTAAGGTTTTCCCTAAGAACAGTCGACTGGGATGCCTTCCACTACTCCATCAATAGAGACTTTCCAACACATGACCAACACATCTCCAATATTAAGAAGGAACACCAGAAGAATACAGTGAAGTAATACAAACAGCATTTACCAGAGCCTCGTATAGAGCAATAAGGAAGAAAGTCCCATGCAACAGACCTTGTGCATAGTGGAACATGGAACTTATGACACTAAGGAGGGAAGTCCACCTCGCACGAAAGCAGTATCAGAACCGACGAAACTGGCCAGCAGCAGACGTCGAAAGGCTACACATGGAATACTTGAATAAAAAGAATATATACACCAAGGCAATAGCAACTAGAAAGCGAAAAACCTGGGCTATATTCGTCCTAGAATCTGGAAATTCAAACCCCTCGGGGTTACTGTATAAAATCACAGGGGAAAAACCTTCACAACAGATATCTCTGGCACTGTCCTGGTTGATCAAAATGAAACCACCAACTGGACTGACTCTGTCAGTTCCATCATAAATAAGCTCTTCAAGGACGACAACCCTCAGAATGACTGGCCAGAACACAAAAGTATCCGGAAGAAGAATGCTGAATATATAACACAGACCCAAGCTGAACCCTTCACCAGTCTGGAATTGAATCAGGTCCTCAAAAAAGTAAATACCAAAAAGTTTCCGGGACTGGATTTAATTGGATATGCCTTCATCATTAGATTTCACAAATTAAAGCCAGAACATTTTCTATTATTGTACAATAAGTGCCTCCAAAAATCCAAGTTTCCCCCAGCCCTGGAAAGTTGCACTTCTCCGCCTAATACCAAAACCAAATAAACCAATAACGAACCCTCGTTCGTACAGACCAATTGCCCTGCTGGCAAACCTGGGCAAGACCTTGGAAAGGCTAATGGCCATCCGAATCACGAATCTCTTTCTCTCCAAAGGTATGATTTCACCAGCCCAATATGAATTCACCCAGGGCAGATCATGTAAAGATGCCCTCTCTGATTTGATCCTGAATCTGGAAACTTCTCAATCCAAATATGAACTCGCTCTATTTATTGACTTCGAGGTGGGGCCTTCAATAACGTATGGTGAGAAAGTGCACTGGAACGTCTTCGCACAGCAGAATGTCCAAACAACCTTTACTGGCTGTTCAGAAGCTACTGCTCACAACACACAATAGTAGTTAAGTCAAAATACCGCCAAGTCCTTAAACCCATCCACCGGGGGGTGTCCCCAGGGCTCTATCCTGGGGCCCTTGGTGTGGAATATGGTGCTCCAGAGCTGGCTCAGTAACAGTTTTGAAAAAACGAAAATCATAGCATTCGCCGACGACCTCACCATCGTGGTCGCTGGTCATTCCAGAGCAGCCCTCGAATCCATAAGAACAGCGAGTACTCAACCATCTCTCTACCTGGACAGCTATCAACAAATTGCAAATTAACCCTTCCAAAACTAAGATGATGGTGTTTAAAAACCGACTCGACTTACGAAGGCCTCCCCCCCCCAAGTCAAAATCAATGGAACCCAACTAACCTTCATAGAACAGACAAAAGTCCTGGGAGTAGTAATAGACAAACAAACAAAAAGTTCTCCGCCGCAATTATACGGATCTCAAGAAGTGAGTGTGGACTATCAAAACGAACCTTTCTTCTTTATTATAAAGCTATCTTTCTCCCAATAGTAACCTATGCTGCAGGGGCCTGGTTTCACAGAGTTCCCATCATTAAGATGAAAGAAAAGCTAAACTCTATACAAAGAGCTATGTTACTGGCGATCCATCGAATCTGCCGTACAGTTTCTACAGCAGCTCTCCAAGTTATAGCAGGCACCCTCCCTCCCTCTCGGCCTTTATACAATCTACAAGGGGCTCTGCTATCGAATTAAAAAAGGTATTCCGGAAACGATCCTGGATATAGAACTCTCACTAACTACGGATATACAGCAGGAGAAATCTCGATGTCTCAATAAACTCTTCAATGTATGGCAGACCAGATGGGATTCTTCTACTGCAGGGGTAGTAACTGGAAGTTTTCTTCCGGAGGTAACTTTTGCAACCACTAAAAATAACGCCGGATGGTTCTCCCTCAGCCTCGAATCTTCCTTTCTCATTACCGGACACGGTTCTCTAAATGAGAAACTGCATACACTGGGACTCACTGACTCTCCCTACTGCTTTTGCGGACAAAATGAAAGTTGGAAACACTTGCTTCTGGAGTGTGTACATTACAACAACATCAGAAACCGTCTCCAGAATAAGATCCAGGACTTTCCCCCAGCAGATCTGCATCAACTGATATGTACTCAGAACAACCTCGAAGCCTTCCAGACCTTTGCAGCTGAGGTATTTGCCTGAAGGAGGACACTGATCGCCAATCACCGACGTGGAAATTCCGATCATTAACAATGCCACTACCAACTGAAAGTCACTTCTTCTAC
Source organism: Mastigoproctus giganteus (assembly GCF_048544385.1). NCBI lineage: Eukaryota > Metazoa > Arthropoda > Arachnida > Uropygi > Thelyphonidae > Mastigoproctus > Mastigoproctus giganteus. Next base: position 125,183,149 of record NC_143578.1, read on the forward strand.
TGACTGTTACTTCAGTACAATTTTTTTTTTTTCTCTAGCCTGCATTCTGTACTGTTTCCGGGTCCTGTCCTGGAACTAGGAGCAGCCTTGGCTCACTTTTTCTTCTTTCTCACTCTGTACAGGATAGATAACTCTCCCATTTTTTTTTTTTTTTTTACTCTCTCTCTGCTGACATCCTGACTTACATCTTCCTCTTCACTGTAGCCAGTGTGTGGGATTAAAATTATTATTATTTTTTTTCATTTACTTAGCTTCATTTTTTTTTTTTTTTTTACTCGCGCTCTGTTCTGACACCTGGGATTTGGGCTGTCACTGGTGCCAGACAGCTCTCTCTTTCTTTTTTTTTTTTATCACAGGGAATTTATTTATTTATTTTATTTTATTTTTATTTCTATTTTATTATTATTTTTTTATTTATTATTATTTTTTACGTAATTTTATTTTTATTTATTTAATATATTTTCTTTTTCATCACGGGGAATTATTATTATTATTTATTTATTTTATTTTTTTTGCACCACGGGAAAATTTTATTTATTTTTTTATTTATCATTTATTATTTATTATTATTTTTTTATTTATTATTTATTATTATTATTATTTTTTTTAATTTATTTATTTTTTATTATTTTTATTATTATTATTTTTTTAATTTATTTATTTATTATTATTTTTTTTTATTATTATTTTTTAAATTTATTTATTTATTATTATTATTTTTTAAATTTATTTATTATTTTTTTATTTTAATTATTTATTTATTTATTTTTCCCTCTCTGGAGTGGGCCCCCAGAGAAATCTGGCCCACCTTTTGGCAACATCAGGTGGTTCAGCGTCTCGTATCGAGACAGTACGTGCTCCATTGGGACTGGCCCACCTTCCCGTGGTGTGGATGAGTACCCAGAATCATCTGTCCAGGTGACTGATGCTTCTGGGTAGCCAAAGCGGCCAGAACAGAACAACAGAACACACACAAACCTACGTCACACACATCTGGCCCGTTTGTAGTGATACTGATCTTCACAGAGATACGAGGCGGAGATGAACTCACGTTCTAGGAGCCGCCCTTAACAAAAACACATGTCCACATAGGCAGAACCATAGTGGGCACAGGGCATTCCCCTGAAAGATTCCTCTCCTGATAGGGATTGGTCTGGTTGTGATGCTTTCGACCTCAATGGTTGTACTCTATTTTGCCATCGTTGCTTCTCGGAAGTTTGCCACTGTCGAATTGCCTTTGTAGATCTTCAGCGTCTCAATTAAAAAAAATTTTTCTGTTTATACTCCGGCACGACAACCAAGTCAGTAGAGTTTACAATAAATCGTCAATACAAATATTTATCGTATTTAGTAGTCACGGGCTTGAACCCCGGTCCACTCAGTCAGCTATGACGCACGGAGTCAAAGGCCTTGCGGTAATCGATGTAGGTCGGGTAAAGGTTGTGGTGCTTTTATTATTATTATTTTTTTTGGTAAACAATTTTTTGATGAATAAATTGTATTGTATTGTATTGTATTATTATTATTATTATTATTATACTAGTAAGATATTATGTTAGTTTACATTATAATGGCATAGTGGAATTTTAAATTAAAATGCGGAAATAAATGCGTAGTTCTAATAAAAATCTCATATTTTAATTTTTTTTTAAATTGTAAATCGATGGTTATTTTGCTCTAAAAACATTGGCTTATTTTTGGTGCCATTTATATCGTTGTAATCGTGATTAACATTATAATTTCTTTATAGAAATATTAATTAATAATTATCATGTTAAGAATACTAGCGCCTCAGGTGGATATTTTCCACACACCTTCAGAAAAATGGGAAAATATCGTTTGGCGTACGTTATCGAAGAACTCGGTTTTGATGTGTTTTGGTGAGCTTTTTTGCAAATTTTAGTTTTTAAACGAATATAGTCGATGTCTGTTGAAAATTTTAAAACTTCCGCCGTTTGACATGAGTTAAAGTGTCGTAAATATGTTTGTTGAGATAAATCTTTTAAACTGAATTACAGTGAACAGTATTTACATAGTGTACAAAACAGTAGCCAAATCACGTGAAATAGTGATTTTTGAAGAGAGCACCAGAAGAATTCAAAACTGTTCTCCAATAAGATTGGACGTCTGGAGAAAGGTAAATTTTTAAAGATGTTTTAATTTTATTTTCAACTTATGTGACTGAATCCGTCACTTAATAATACGTGGTCTAATTATTAAGTGACAGAATTTGAATTATTTATGACCTTATTTTTCAAATTATCATTATTTATTATCCATTACTTGAAAAACTAGCATAAATTACAGTCTTATTTCGTTTACCGAATCTTAGCTTTTCTTGTATGCGTAATTTTTAATGTTGGCTCCCAGCAACAGTTTGTTGTTATCCGTCTTGTTAATTAATCGAAATGCAACCTTTTATGTTTTTATTTAGTTCTCTCCCTCCCGTCTTGTGCCGTTAATGCTTGTGGCTCGAGAACGTTGAGGTGTACAAACTACCTAAGCATATTTTGTAGCTTTATGCTGCTTATATTTTATTTTCTTATTATTTTTAATAATAAGAAAATCTATGAGATACGAGATATAATTCTGATTAAATGAATGGTTTCGTTTTCATAGTACTTAATTATATTTCAATAAGTAACACAGTGAACAGATCATAAATTACAGAATTTACTGTAAATAGATAAAATATTTGAAAAAGTTACTAAATTTATAAGAAATCGCTACATAACAGAATATACGGGTACCAGCAATTTAGTAGTAATGATGGCTGACCGATGAATTACCGTAATACAGTACAGTATGTACAACTCAAAGCTTCCGGGGGTATACGAGGAAAGACGTAAGAGATCAACAACATTTGGCTGTTGTGTTGAGAAAGACGTAGGGTTCACGGAAGGATTACATTTGGGGACAACCACAGAGTGCGCTCTCTCTCTCTTCAAAGAACCTCATTCATAAATAGCTCAACGTTGATACAATGGGCTTTCAGCCAGCAGTCTTGAATAGTAAAAAAAATGTAACGTTGGAAAGCTGATTGCTCTTCCTTCACAGTCTTGCTTCGAATTTATTATTATATTTTAAAATCAAACTGGCATAATAATTAGTACCTCCACCGGAGTAGCCACTATTCCGCCAGTTTTGGACCACTGGGTGGAGGGAATATGGTGGTGCGGTGAAGGTAAACAAACGCCTCCGATTTTTTTTTTTATATTAAATTAGAAATATTTAGCAAGTTGCTGTAGATTTATTCATGATTAGCCGATCACAAAATGCACAGTTACCTCCAGTTTTAGAAAGCTAAGGTTCTGTTGCATTAAGCAGTTGTCGACATCCTCAGAAAATTTTGTTTAGCTAGTTATGCCTTGCGCATGCGTAATTGGTAAAATCATTCAAACATTCGTAGTTAATGTTACTTCAGTTCATGCTAATTTGACTATTTGTGTGAAGCTATCTTCACACATAGTCAAATATAATCCGTTTTTGTTAAATCTATTTCTTTTAAATTTTGAATACGTTCTTAAAGTTAGTGTTTAATTTTAAATAGTCAGTATTTTGTTTCTTGCCATCAATACCGCGGGAATCAATACTGTAATATCTATTTACATTTAATCAAGAAAAATATCATTATTGTAATGGCAGTATCCTTTGTAAATTTTATGTATTATCCAGTATTAGAATGTGTTTCTACTTTTATCTGATATGCAGTCAACATTTTGATAAAGAGTTTATCAGGAAATACTACAAGAAATTTAAGTTGTAAAGGAAATGTTCTGAACAGATATATTTAAAACGGAAGTTACATAAATTTATATACTCTTGAGCATCAAAACAGTATTTCAAACTTAAATGTTTTATAAAAAATTTTTACAATTAATTGACAGTTGTTGGTACAACCACTGCAGATAAAAGTAAAGACAGATGAATCTTGGATTATGACAAATATATAAAAGAGAAATGGAAGTCAATTAATAATTTATTGAATAAGATGAAGAAATCAAAAGAAAAGAATATGCATGCATTATTGGACCATGCATTGGGATTAATTAACATTATCAATTTATTAATCCCAATGTATTTTGATAAAACTGTTAAAGGCAAATACAGCATATTTGCCCAAAATAGCTGTTAAGGCAAGAGTGTTTTATTTGCTTTAATATTTTTAGTGTAATAGTAATTTCATAATAGCTTAGCAAACTTAATCTGACACTTTTTCCTGACACTTAATCTGACAATTTACTAACTTTGCTAAATCATTAACTGCTATTATCAAGTATAATAAGCATTACTGTCAAATTACTTGGCCATTTACAGAGTAATTATGTAATTTAAATTTCTTGTGTTACAACATATCAGAAATTATTAAATTCATATATCAGTTAAGGAATAAAATAATCAAATGGAATTGATAATATTTCAATTGTAGAAGAATTATTCAAAATGAACAAAATATTTGAAATATTGAGAGTAGAACTGACCTCAGGAATGTTGGATATGGAGTACTATCTTCTCTTTTTAAGAAAGGGCACTTGATGAACTTTTTAACTGTTAGCCAGTTACCATCCTTTCAAATTAATTAAAATTATATAATTAATCAGGTAAGTGTCTACCTCTGTAAATATTCTTTATTGAATATGAACTTATACTTTTTCAGTAATTTTATACTCATTTTGTCTGTAGATCTCACCAAGGCTAGTTGATATGTCTTTATTAAAAATGAACTTCAGAAATATATGGAGCAAGGTTGTATGTCTTGCCCCTTATATTTCAATAATATATTTACAATAACCTTCCCATTAGTCCATAGCTAGATAGCTGTGGATTAATGGGAAGATTATTGTAAATATAGGCATTGTTAAAATAGTGAGGGGCATTGAACTGGACCAGCATTGTGTTTAATGTATTCATTAATGCTCTGCTTGCTTCAGTGTAATTTTTTTTAGACATACATGCAGATGATATAATATTATAACTGTAGGGAGACATTTAAGGAAACTTACTTCAGACTGAAGTACCACATTGACATTGGATTTTTACTTGAAATGAAAGGTCTTCATCACAGACACTTGGAAAATTGGAAGTGAATGTTTATCAGAACAGTGTGTGTAGTCTAAAAACAATTCTTTAGGGTTATGGATGGGCTACTCCCTTGGATAGTGAAATAATTAATATTGGATTAATACTAAAAGAAGGTAAGTAGTTGGTATCTTCTGATGTTTAGATCTAACACTTTACCCAATTGAAAAATGAAATATAATTTGATTATTAAAATCTAAGGTGGATGATTAAAAAATCATCCACCTTAGATTTTAATACTGATTTTAATACTTGCAATACTGATTAAAAAATCAGTATTGCAAGATATTTAAAATATACTTTAAGAGAACAAGATTGGCTCCATTTGATCATCCTTGAGTTTTTAATTAATTTAGGAAACACCTAATATCATATGATTATGCAAAATGTGGACTATAGAATGAGGAAAGATCACACACTTTTATCTAATAAAGAAAATGTTAATGAGGAAATACCTCACCTACAGTGAGATAATTTATTAAGAATTGTGTTATATTCCCTATTTTTCTTTGTATTTGGTGGAATAATTATTTTTATTTTAAAATATTAATTGCCCTAGTTTTTTAGCTATGACTTAAGTTAAAATTGTTGAATATTTGCTTAATATATTAATGAATAACTTGTTGATAGAGAAATCTTTAAAAATTGTGGCATGTATGTGATTGAAAGATAAAGTTTGCATATTTTGTTTTATCGACTCATATTATTATCAAAAAATTTCTGTGATTAAAGAAGGGCCATTAGAAAGACACAATATGGCCCTGACAGCCTATGTGTCCTTAAACTCAACAACAACAACAGATTAAAGAAGGTACTATATCAGATACAGACCTTAGATATAATTTAAGATAACCAAATTGCACTTTTGATCATCTTAAACCATTAAATAATAAATGAGAAAGATATAATAAATCATATTATTCTTTGTCACAGCTGAAATATTTAATTAAAAGATCTCTGATATTTAATTGAGGTACTGTAATTGAATGGATTTTATATTATTTTTATTGGTCGACCTTAAAACCCTTCATTTGAGTGTTCTTTGGTATTTTGATAAAATACCAAAGATAATTTTGTAATATTTATGTAATTATAGTAAAAATAACTTGTCGCCAAGGGTAGATTCATCTCGAGTTCGTATTACTATAACTGTAATGGAATGTTAATAAATTGTATTATTATCCCCTGTAGCAACTGTTTACACCAAGGAATGAATTTTTATCATTAATTTTAAACAGATAAGTGCTTTGTGTACTATACTATAATTCTCTTTGGTGTAATGCATTGCTTTTTTTTTTTTTTTTCCCTCTGCTATTGTATATACTACTTTTTTTTTTCTTCGAAGTTTGTGCTTCACAGTTAAGTTTCTGGTCTCATTCTGTAGGCTTCAAAGTGATCTTGGCTGTTTCTAATGGTGTACTTCTCCATTGGTGCATAGTGCAATATCGAGGCAGCTCGTGGTGAAATATCTTCACAATAAGCTCAGTGCACTAAGCAAATTTAGTTTGTTCAGTCCTACGTGCAGAGTATGGCTGTCCTACTTGTACGATTCTTTTATAGCTCTCGTAACAAGCTAAATTCAGTGAGCATTATTTTACGTAATTTTTTTAATTTATGGACAGTGAAAATCGCGCTTGCAACTTTTATTGATTGATAACGCATTGGTTAATTTGATTAAATTAACTAATTCATTCGGTCAATTCCATATTCTGAATATCATGATTGAGCGATTCTTTGTTTGATGAAAAACTTGTGGGGAGTGAATGAAATAGATTGACACTAAATACGTTGGAAACAGAATTGGAAGCATTAATGGCGAAAAAGAATATTTATTTTCCATGTACACAGTTCGGAATTATCCCGGAATGCTTGATGGGAGTAGAACTGCTCAAAAATCAAATTCACTGACTTTCCATTAGTAACCATCCTTGGGTAGGAATGGACTGATTTGTGACGATGGTGAAGGTTCCAAGTCGGGAACGTCTGATATAAGATTGTATTGGCGATCATTTTTTGAGTGTCGACGTCGAGATCTTACCGACTTAGAACGTGGAACGATTTTGGGAGAAAGGCATCCAGGGCCCAGTATCTTGACAACGATCAACATGGTTAAGTGCTCCCGTTCTGTGGTGTCACGAGTCTACTTTGACTACCTTAACAACCAGTCAAAAGCCACACGTGGTTGGCCGACATGAGGTCGACGACGTGGTAAGCGTCGTGGCTCATCTCCTAACACAGCAGCGGTTTAGCCCAGCGACCCAGCTAACTGCTCGGTACAACATAGGAACAGCAAAGCCAATATCCACATAAACTATGCGCCGGACATTACCTCGTATACTCTATTGCGTTTGATGGGCCGTCACGGGTACCCATACTCACTATATGACACAAGAAAATGGGCCTTCCATGGGCATGTCAGCACGAACACTGAATCGTTGACATATATGAAAATCTATCGCCTGGTCTTGATGAAACCCGTTTCCAACTTATCATGCTGATGAGCGTATCCGCATTTGGAGAAGGCATGGTGGTTTCCCACATCTGCGCCATGGTACTTTGTGAAGAATTTACAGAATCTCTGTAAAAGCCAGAAAAAGTGTGGTGTCTGGTTTGTGACAGAGTTGTGCTGTGGTCTGTTGTTCTGTCTCTGGCTGCTTAGCCGCAAGGCCCCTAAGGGAACCCCACGTTGCCCGCCACCACCACTGGGAGGTGAGCCAGGCTGCCCATTATACTCTGGCTGGCCTCCGCCAGGGTTGCCTGAGCTTCCTGACGGAGCCAAAAAAAAAAAAATAAATAAAAATAAAAAAAAATAAATAAATAAAATAAAATAAAAATAGAAAAATAATAAAAAATAAATAAATAAAATAAATAAAAATAAAAGAATAATAAAAAAATAAATAAATAAAATAAATAAAAATAAAAAGTAATAAAAATAAATAAGTAAATAAAAAAAGAAATAAAAATAATAATAAAATAAAATAAAAAATTAAATAAAAAAAAAAAAAGGAGAGAGAGAGGAGCATAGAAAAAGAGAGGATTTGAGGGAGAATGAATTTGGGTGGGTTGACAGGGGAGAATAAATCCACCCTAATATAGGCGAAGTATAGGAAAGAGTGTGGGTTTAAAAGTCACAGGGGACAGGTGCCCCTGTGTAATTGTCAATGGCATAGTGCCTGTAGATCCCGCACTGAGGTCAGTGCCAGCAATCCCGCAACTAGATCGGTGCCAGCAGTATATCCTACCCATTTCGGGTTTGCGATGACTTTTAAATCCCTCACTCCCAGGAGTGCCAGCATCCCGCACCTTGGATGGTGCCTGCAGTGGATCCTACCCTATTTGGGTTTGCATAATTATGTCTGCGTTTTTCCGGGGGAATGGAGAGTTATCCCACGCCGGTCCGGTTTAGTTCTTGGGCTCTGAGTTCTGCAATCTTAGCTCGCCTAAGAGCAAATGTTTCCTGCGCGTAGGTGGTTAATGCCTTATAGGTATGTTCCTCGAGTAGCAGAGTGGATTCTTGATTTCGAGGGTTTCTCTGTATTGTGGTGAGGAATTTAAGCCTAATGTTGTCGTAGCTGGGGCACTCATACATGAGGTGCCCCCAGGACTCCTCTTCGTCGCAGTGGCAACGTGGGTCATTCTCGATTCCCATGGCGGTCAGTTTTTGTTGGAAGGATCCATGGCCGGTGATGATAAAGGTCACATGGAGGCCAGGCGAAAACCAGGGTGGAGGTTCTGGGTGAGTTGAACTTATGGATGGAAGGAATCGTTTTGTGATGGCCCCTTTTGTTGTAGTGTCCCAGTCATGTTGCCATATCTCTTGTAGATGTTTGGTTATCCGTTGTCTTTCCTGCCTGGTGCCGTTTGTGGTGTCAAGTTGAAAATTTAGCAGTTGGGTTGGAACTCCCTTCCTTAAGTGATAAAAAAGCCCTCTTTTAACCACTTCTAAGTATAGTGGCTGACATCCAGTTAATACCTGCAGAGCAGGGTTGCTGACGGTGCGGCATGCCCTGCAAATTGAAAGGAGCATGAATCTTTGGATTGAATCCAGCTTACGTTTATTTCTTGCTAGGATGGCTTTTCGGTACCAGATGGAGGCACCATAACACACAATTGGCACGTATGCCGCTTGGTATATCAGAGTAAGAGCTTTGTGCTTCAGCCCCCAGTCTGCCCTGCTGACCCGCCTTATCATAGCACTGTACCTTTGAATTTTGTTGGCTAGATACTTTAGGTGGTGGTGGAAGGTAAGCCCCGAGTCTAAGAAGATACCTAGGAGCTTGACTTCAGCGTGTAGCCGTATGGGCATAAAGTTTAATTTTATTGTAGGTGGTCTTGTGATTTGTAGCCTGCCTTTAAGGAGTATGGACTTTGTTTTCTCTCCTGAAATGGTAAGGTTGTGCAGGGCTGCCCAGTTCTGAAATTTTACCAGTGCTCCATTTGCCATTTTCTCTAAGTTCGTCCTGGTGTTAGCACATACCAAAAGGACAAGATCATCTGCGAAGGCCAAGGGCTCAACACCTCCCAGGTCCATGCCCAGGAACTCACCCAGGACAATAGACCAGAGGAAAGGGCCAAGCACAGAGCCCTGCGGAGAGCCTCGATCGATGTACCTAGTCACTGTCTGGAATCTGTTGGTAACTTGGACTTTTCTACCAGTTAAATATGACCTTAAACTGTTGTATAGGTTGTTGGAAACATTTGATTGCCGAAGCCTCCGAAGAACACTGGGCCACCATAGTCGATCAAAGGCCCCAGCGAAGTCTACCATGATTGCAAGGGAGTACTTAAAGGCTGTGTGAGTTGCTTGAGTGATTAAACTGTTAATGGCATCTTCTGTGCTGCTACCTGCTTTGAATCCAAATTGCTTGTCACTTGGAAGTTTTTGTTCTTCATATCTGGCGGTTAAGCGAAATAGGAGTAGGCGTTCTTGTAGCTTGGCCATTACAGAGAGCAAGGCAATCGGGCGGTAGGAGGTTGGAATTTGTGGTGGCTTGTCGGGATTTTTCAATATAAATTTCAGGGTTGCCGTTTTCCAGGATGTTGGAAAGGTGCCTTCTGTCAGGCACCTATTTAGAAGGCTTAGGAGAGTAACAGGATAGCATTCTGCAAATTTTTTAACCACATCCACTTCCAGCAGATCAGCACCGAGGCCATGGCACCTGGATGCCTTGTTGGTGTTATGGAGTGTTTTCGTTGCATGCTCAAAGTCTTCTGATCACCGTGAATCGCCGGCTTGATGGGAACGCCTACCTCTCTCGACAAAGTACGTTCCTTCATGTTGACAATGTATCCAGACAATTCTACGTTTCTCAACAAGACAACGCGTCATTCCACAAGGTCTGGCAAGTTGATAACTGGTTTCAGGGACATGAAAATGAATTCTCCCTCCTCCCATGTCCGCCCAACTCGCCGATCTCAGCCTAACTCAGCATGTTTGGACCTGTCGGAATAGTACATTCGATGCGGTCATTACTGGACACATTATTATTATTATTAAATCCGTTTATTATTCTAGCAAACGTTAGCTTGAATAATAAACAGATTGTTTAATAATAACATTGCAACGCGTGGGTAGCAGTCCCATAGATACCCTGCAGCCCCCCTGTGGAGTCCATGCCAACATGCGTATGCGGGCTGTATTACGGGCAAAACGTGGCCCCACGAGGTATTAAGTTGTTGTTATTAATGTAGTGCCAACTCAGTATACATATTATAATAAGCTATTGGTGTCAAGTGCAAAGTACATCTACAGTATTATAAGAATTCCCTTTTGCAATAATTATTTCTGTTTGATTCGATATTTGTTACTTTTGTTGATTATAATGTATTGATGAGAAATAATATTTTATGAAATATAGTAAACATTTTGATTTCTTGGAATGGAAATTATTGAAATGATGAGCACTTCAACCTGCGTGGAGTGTAATCGGCCTTTAATTTCTTAAAGAATTACACATTATTCTCAGACGTTTCGTTGTACTTCCTGTACGACTTCTTCAGTGACTGTAAAGCCAGCATATATATGTGTGTAAAGTGCTTGAAAAGCCTGGAAAACCGAAGCACTCGGGAGAAGCAGGGACTCGTGGTCATGAATAAAATCGCCAACTACTATAGTTCGTAATGCGAGTTTTAAGTCATTATAATGACGACACAAAAATAGTATGTATATGTTTTCAACTTTCAGGAAGGCCACACGAACACAAATCAATTTTGGAAAGTCCAAATTTGTAGAGTTTATCATTTACTTTAAAAGTGATGTAAAAAGGCCCATAGAAAACCATTTTTTTATTTCGTTGATTTATCGAGAAGAGAGGTCACTTCCGGGAAAAATTGCCTTGTAGTGAGACCCAATGAGGTAGCAGCCCAGGGGGTTTGCCCTATGTTGATCTTATTATTCATACATCTTTGTTTTTCCTTCTTAACATCTGCCTGTAAATCAATATTGAAACCTGAGAATTTAGTAGGAATTGCTTTTTTTTTTTTTATTCGGGTTACATAGACCCGAATAAAAATCTGTAGGCAAGAAATAAATTTAATGGACGTACGCCGGCTAAAACCTGCAGAGGATGGGAAAACCTCAACATCATATTGAGCAATGCAAAATACGGTGTCTAGACAGCTCAGCAAACTCGTAAGATGATCAGTAGCATAGTTCTTTGAAGTGATGCTAATTTATCTTGAAATGTTAAGATCTTCACTCTGTGGAACCATGCCCCAGCAGCGTAGGTTGCCGTTGAGAGAAACATAGTATTATAGTAAATTTGTAAGGTTCTTCTGGACAGATCCATTCGGACCTGGTAACTCGCACAAATACTCCAGTAAATTTCTTGATTTTTTTTTTTTTTTTTTTTTAGAAATATTATTAAGATGGGAAAAGAAGATTAGTTTACTGTAGTTACACCCAGATTTTTAATTTCTGTTACCATAGGAAGCTGTTGGTTGTTGATTTTTATTTGTGGAGGCCGACGGATGTCCATCAAAATATCTTCGAAACAATGATACCACTGCAGCCAGCCTGTTTTCGTCCGACCTTGTAGTCTGGTTGCAGCTATTTACCTGCTCGTTGTCGGATACGTACCCTCCATCTCCACGATGGAGGTGAAACCTTACTTCATCAGTCCAGAGGACTCTTCCAGTCGCCCAGTGTCCAGGAACGGTGCTCCCGTGCCCACTGCAGGCAGAAGTATCGACGACGGTTAGTCACCTTGAGCACTTGGACAGGTCGCCTACGCCACAGGCCTATCTGCAAGAGTGTTCATTAGATGATGTGAAGTAAAGTGTAAAGTGTGTTTAGGGTCAAACGGCACCAGGGGTTTCCCCCATCTCCGCGTAGTTTACATTGTGGTGTGATACAGTTCACTGTAAAGGCCAGAGATTTAAAAGTATATGGATCTTGAGGTGTGTGATGCTGTGTACCGTTGTTCTTCTGGCCATTTAGCCGCCGGACCCCAGCTGAGGCCCGACGTTGCCCACACTTCGCCCCGTGGAGGCAGACCAGGTACACTAGTATTACAGTTATTTACTCTGGCAGGCCCTGCCACCTAGTTTCCTGAGATTTCAGTGGCAAGGACCTTAAAAAAAAAAAAAAAAAAACGTTTGCGTGGGTTGATCGCTAGATTGAAAGACCGAAATGTGAGCGAACTTAATTTGGAGCTATTAAATTTTGACCTGTGGGATATACGCTGGCGAGCAGGTAGAGAGGGAGAGGAGACTGAAGACTGGGGGGAGAAAGACAGAAGAAATGGGGTCGATAGAGGAGGCGACCCCATTATAAGTCAGTGGGGCATGCCCATGCCCCACCAGGAGGAAATCTGGGTTGGCGAGTAGGGGAGAAGGCAGGAGGGAAAAAAAAAAAAAATCCTGTCTCCTCCCCTACCGCCGAGGGAGGGGGAAAAAAAGATGGGTCCAGCAAGAGCGCCGGCACTGATTGCCATTATGGCTGGCATATGCAGAGCGATCTCATTGGGCTGGTTGGAATTCAGCTGAATAGAAAGTCACTCGTGAGGCTGTGTCCTGTCCGAAGGAGGTCCACATATCATTTCATGGTTGTTGTTGTGGTGGTGGATGCGGGAGAGTCCGCCTTCTTGTGAAGAGGTCTTGCGCATGTTGAGTGAAGGCACTATAAGTATCTTTTTCAGTTAGTATCAGATATTCCTGGTCTCTTAGCGTTATTTGGGTGGTGGTTATAAATCGGCAGCGGAGATCCTCGTACAGTGGGCAGTCGTACATCAAGTGCCCCCATGTCTCGCGTAGTCCGCAGTGGCATAGAGGGGTGTCACTCACTCCGAATCCATGGAGTTTTTCTCTTATGGCGCCATGGCCGGTCAACAGGTAGGTGGCGAGTAGTCCAGGAGAAAGCCAAGGTGGATAGTTTGGGTACACCAGTTGTAGATCAGGAATAAATTTTTTAGTTATTTCACCTTTGGTTGATGTCTGCCAGCGGGTTTGCCAGCTCTGGTTGAGATGTGTGAGGAGACGTTTGCGTTCCAATTTGTGGTCAGTTTCAGGGTCCAAAGTGAAGTTCAGATGGTTAGCCTCGCGTCCCTTGGAGAGTTGATATATTAGGCCGCGGAAGACTATTTCAAGGTCTAGGGGAAGAGTCCCTGTCAGGGCCTGGAGGGCGTGTGTGCTTACAGTATTGCAGGCTCTTGTTATTATAAGTAATATATACCGTTGCGTGGTGTCCAGTTTTCTTCTGTTGACGGCCGTGGTAGCCTTCCGGTACCACACTCCAGCGGCATACGTTATGGCAGGCAGGAATACGGCTTTATAGAATAGCTTGAGGGTTCTCCTCCGCAGGCACCAATCCTTGCGGGAGACCCTCATGAACAGAGCAGAGTATCTTCTGATCTTTTTCTGAATGTAGGTCAGATGAGGGGTGAATGAGAGGTTATTATCTAGGACAACCCCGAGGTGTTTTAGTTCCTTTGTCAGCTTAATTGTAGTTCCTTGGATGCGGATTTGTGGTGGTCTCCTGATGTCCAGGTTACCTTTTAACAGTATTGAGCTGGTCTTGGTTGAGGATATGCGGAGATTGTTTTCGTCGGTCCACTTCTGTAGGATGTCAATGGCGCGAGTAGCAGAAGTTTCTAGCCTGGCTCTGCTGTCCTCTCGCAGTACCAGGGTCAGGTCGTCCGCGTATGCCTGAGTTGCCACACGACCTAGGTCTAGATTTAGAAAACCGTCGAGAACCATGTTCCAGAAGAGCGGGCCCAAGATTGAGCCCTGTGGGCAGCCTCTGAAGATCTGTCTGGAAATAGAATGATATGGAGTTTCTACAACGACCATTCTGTTGTCAAAATATGTTTTGACGCATTGGTATAGGTTGGCCGGGATGTTGGCCTTCCGGAGCCTGCCGAGGACGCTTGGCCACCACAGGGTGTCAAATGCCCCGGCAAAATCTATTGCGATTACAAGTAGATATTTATGGTTTGTTGTTTCAGCAGCTCTGGTAATGTTTTCCAAGGCATCCAGAGTGGAGCAGCCCCTCCTAAAGCCAAATTGATTCTGTGATTCTAGGCCTGCAGCCATGTAGCAAGTTTCGATTCTAACTTTGAGGAGGTGTTCAAAGAGTTTACTTAGTACAGAGAGAAGGGCTATTGGTCGGTATGACTCCGGAAGGTCCTGTTGCTTGTTTGGACTTTTCAGGATTAAGCGCAATTTGGCAGTCCTCCAAGCTTGTGGAAAGCATCCCTCATTAAGGCAGTGATTAAAGAGGGTGAGTATTACCTCTGGAATTGTCTCGATGGTCTTCTTGACGATTTCAGGCTCCAGTAAGTCGATACCCGGTGATTTCTTGTTGCGCAGTTTTGCTGCAGCAGTATGAAGTTCGGTGATGGTAAGTGGTTCTTCCTTATTGGTGGTAGTATAGGTATCATTGTCTTGACATAATTTTTGCTGTTCTGGTGTAGTGGGAGTAATATGTCCAGGAAACATGCTGTCCAGGATGTTGTTGACATTATCCTGCCAGGTCTTGGTATAAGTGCCTAGCGGCGTCTTTGTTGCAGGGATGACTTCTCCCCTGGGGAGTTTGTTTGTCGTTATTCTGTAGACAACCCCCCAGGGGTGCTCGTTTCCGGTTGTAGAAACAAGTTGCTCCCATGAGCGCTGTTTTCTGAGTTGGATTAGAGCCGTGTACTCATTTCTTGCGGTGCGATAGTGGTCGCGGAGTTGGTCTATTTCTGCTGCTGGCCAGGAAAGTCGTGCTCTCTGGAATAGTCTTCTCCTTGTGTTCACCTCGCGTCTGAGCTGTTGTAGTTCCGGCGACCACCGGGGGACGGCCCCTGGAGTTGGGTTTTTCCTTTTAATTGAGCAGTTTGCAGCGGCAGTGATGAGATCCACCACGGCGGTTTGGTGCTGGTCCGGGCTCAGCCCCTCTATTTGGAGGGTTTGTGCTGCTTCTCTTAAGGTAGTCTGGAAGAGAAACCAGTCTGCCTTCTGTATGGCATATCTATGTTGGATTTGTCGGGTTGGTTGTTGTCTGTCTATGGTGCGTTGAAGAGTGAAGGTTATGACCCTGTGGTCCGATGTGGTCCAGCTTTCCCTGACCATCCATCCCGAGAGGTGACCAGCCAGAGACCTTGAGGCGAGTGTAATGTCAATTGTGGCTTCCCACATTGTGCTGGAAAAGGTGGTGGGGTTATTTGGCTGATTGAGTATCTCGGAAACGTTTGTTTGTGCCCTGGTTGTAGTCTGCCGTTCATTGAGGGATCGTGAGCTCTCTTATGTCCCGGAGAGCACTCGCCAACTGCCGTCTTCCTGGATTGTCAATCAGTGGTGGTCTTCCCGTCCTGCACTTTGGGTGGTTGTGTGTCCCTCTTTAGACCTGCCCTCGTGGGTAGCACAGTTGGTAGAATCGCCGTCCTCCCTACACCGGGTGGAAAAGATCTGGGTTTGAGTCCCGTCGGTGACGTGAGCAATTTTTATGGGCATTTTTGACAACGTGGCTAAGATAGTCGGTCTCAGGCGAGGGTAACATGGTTTTTCGTTCAGCAAATAGAAAATCGACCACAGAACACACGCAATTTACAGCAGTATATACTGAGCAATATGGCCTTAGTCGCTAATGCTCCTAAAATCCAACAACAACGAATCTTCAGACCATTCTGCCACTCCTTCACTACGGCGCTTTCGAACAGCCGACAACGTCTGTTGTTGCTAAAATGCAGGCCTAGCGCAAATCATTCCCTGTTCAATCTTCGTCAGGTCTTTCCTTTTCCCAGTTGCACCAGCTTTGTACTGAAGCGTTTGAAGGTGCTAACTGTGCCGTCATCCACTCGTGGAGACGGGGATTATCATAATGTTTCGACACACACACACACATACATACATTTATTGTATCTAGTTAATGTGACGGGGCAATTTTTGCTCCATTTTTTTTTTTTTTTTTTTTTTTTTTAATCATTACGACCGCCATCGCCGAGTTGTTAAGCGAGAGAGAGGGGTACATAAGTACACTTGCTTTGAATAACCGCGTTTCAGGCTCGCGTCAGTGCTAAATACAGTGCTGTTTCTCATGTTGCCACTATCTTACAAACTCCTCTGACCCTCCCGGAGTATAAACAGAATATTTATTTATTTTTTGTTTTTTAAAAATATATGGGTTTGTGCTTTCGTAAAGGAGACTTCAGTGGTCTCAGACAGTTTTTTAAATTTTGTACAGTGGAACCAACTGATTATGTTATTATCAGCAAATTCAAAATGCGAAACATTCAGGGAAATAATCAGGGAAATTCCATACCAACTAAGGAATACTCTTCAAGGTACAGGACTAAGTGGATGTCAGATGAACTGATGAGATTCGAGAGAGAGAGAGAAGAAAAATGCATGAGATGCATATAAATTATCAGGCAACGCAGAAATCTGTGGTAGATATAAATTAGTCTGCAATCAAGCCATAAAGGAGGTTAGGTAAACTAAGGCATATTATAAGAAACCTTTGGAAAATAATACAAAGAAAAACAGCAAAGGCTTCTTTTCTTATGTCGGGATAATGAGGTGATTATCCCATTACGTAATGCAATTGTTAGGGTGCATCTTGAGTACTGCATACAAGTCTTTATTTTAGGAAGGATATACCGCTGCCGGAATGGGTGGAGAGCAACGAGATTGGTGAGTGAATAAAAGGGTGCTTTTACCACGAAAGGCTTCAGTTCCGCAAAATGCATCGTCTGTAGATTAGGCACCTGCGAGGTGATCTGATTGAGGTGTTTAAGGCTTTGAATGGATTGAGCAAGCTTAATGCTGATTGGATCATTCCTCTTGCTCATACTATGCACTCGAGGGGGGGGGGGGAATAAATCATGCTACCTTCGCCTGAGCCCGATTAATTCAGCCATGTTGTGAAAAAGGTCCATAAAAAATCCTCTCGTCATTGACGGGATTCGAACCCAGGTCTTTTCCACCCGGTGTGGGGAACACGGTGATTCTACTAACTGTGCTACCCACGAGAGCTGCATAAGGGGGTATAAATTCAAGCTGAGGAAGGATGGTTGCAGAACAGATGTGTGGAAGTTTGCCTTTAGCCAGCGGGTTGATGGATGCTTGAACACACTTTTAGCTGTTGTTGTGGAAGTGGATAACTTAAATAAATTCAAGTTAAAACTAGATAAACTATTGGAGGAAATGAAAAGATGAAATAATGAGTAGGTTTTTTATTTTTTTATGTGATGCTGTATAAGCTTGCTTTCTTGCATCATTTGCTACTGCTAATACAGTACTTTATCAGTGATGCGTGGCTCCATCTCGTGGTAAACATGCATATTACAGAAAAATATTGTCTATGATCGATGTACAGTACTATACATTTGTGGTATTAACATATCCATTTACATTGAGTGTTATATATACCAGAGTATTTTAAATGCAGTTTTTTGAGTTGTGAAATTCAGTATTTAAGTGCAATTTAGAAATTTGTCTATCTGATAAAGTTAAGTTAATTAAAACATGTTATAACATTTTGTGCTTCATCTTACCATATTTTTCTCTTTCAATAACACTACAAAAAGAAAAAAAATGTATAAAATACTTGACTTTTAGTAAATATTTAAAGTGCTTTATAGGAATTGGATCGGCACCAGACTTTCCACTAATAGTGTACAAAAAAGTAAATAAAAACAATTTTTTTTTGTTTTAAAAATTTTAGGGATGTTTGCTTACGCCCATTAATGGTCTTGCGATTCCACAAAATGTTTACTGTAACCTTTAAGCGTGGCTCGAAATGGAACTAAGAGTAATCGCAATACTGCTCCTGTGCGTTACACGCAGCAGTAAGGTTATGTAGATATTTGATTATTAAAACTAAGGTATTTTATTAACCAGCATTCTGTTTCGTAAAAGTTTCCATTTCAACCGCTGCCTCCAAATGAATAAAATATACATACTTTTAATTGAATAAATACTAAATATATTCCTCAGTGATGTTGGCTAGGTCTGTTGCACAGCTATTATTTACATGAATAGTTGTTGAATCCTGTTATTAAGAAAATGGAATTAAGAAGTAGAAATAACGGCCATGTCAGAAAATAAACGAAGAAAGTCTAAATAATGACACTTTAAAAATTCGAAGGACTCCCTTTTATTGTGTGTCATTACCCAGTTTTCTAGAAGAGTTGCCTTCATTTTGGTACAGTTGCTACGGTTTGGATTTCTAGAATTAAATAAGAATCTATTTCCACAATTAACAAAAGTTTGGTCAGAATTAGCGCAGCTTTATTTATATCTGTAATGGTACGTTTGCATATCTATACATGTATCAGAACTCTTGTTTATTGAAGAATACAATAAGCCAGTAGGGACACATTACAGCGTGTAAAGTAATGGATTGACAAGTCGCGAGACATTCCATACAAATCGTGTGAGATGTATCACCGTTGACATTTCTAGATAAAATTTGTATATGTTTTTTTTTCACCATATTCGTAAAAGTTGACTGGGTTTCATATTTGCTGTATTCGGAGTTCCTAATATACAGTACTTCAGTCAGGTAATGGAAAGAATATGAAATGAGCGTTCGCTAATCTGAAATTGACCTGTTAACCTGGGATTTGTTATATCAGAGCCGTAAGAGTCTGAAATAAACTGAACATTTCGCCCTTAGCAAAGTGAACTGGTAAATCCTAGTACTTACCAGATTTCACGTTTTTACAGTAACATATATAATTTACATTCTGTAATTCATAAATTTCTTTTATAGATTTCGCCAGATAATGTACACGGACTTAAAAAAAAATATATATGAAACCTTTCACCTCCCAATGACAAATGTCATCGAAAGAAGAAAGACTTGTTAAAAATTTATAAGTAAAGAAGTTAGATGAAAATATGTGGGCCGCAGAGAGTTTCTTGAAATGAAGGTAGGCTGTGTTAAGGGTTGGTTGGAAAAACATTACTAGCCTATGCAATAGTGTATTTACAGTATGCTCACAATCTATACAGTCTTGAAGATACTGTAATTATCCCGAACCGTATTACTGTACTTGGTAAGGAATCGTTCACGATTTAGGCAAGTACCAGATCATCAACAGTTAGAACATTAAGAATATTTTTAAAAATAAGGACGGGATACGCGAAACGTGTACGAATTTTGGTAATTATGTGATGGTAAAATGAAACGCGGTACCGAATCTGGACATTCCACACCAACCGGGGGCGGGGGTGGGCTACAAAAATCAGGCGACGAAGCAGTATTAAAGCTGAATAAGTTGTGTGCGACCTCATACAGCTTAAATCTCTCTCATTCATAGTTTCTCTTTGTCCAGCCCAAACGTATGAAAAAAAGTTTTTATTTAAATTAAGTAATTTATAATAATAATTAGTAATTAATGATTTACTAGAATCCGTATCATCACAGTAAACAAGAACCTGCAAAATATATTCGCATATCTGTTCTTAATACATGAGCCGGATGCTTTAATTCTAAGCAGGTTCTGTTTTTACTTGTAAATGATGATAAATATGACTTAATAACCGAAAGATGCTATCAGAGTAATCGTGCATTTCTGATGTCTCTGGTGACGTGCGCTCTTGCTTTTAACTGTGCAGAGCTAATTTAAAAGAGAATCAAAATATATTATTAGCAACAAATGCCTAGTCTCATAATGAATAACTTGATGAATTGAATGGCAAAAGCTTTTTCGCGTGGAGACTCGTCTTTCAATCCATGCAGTATGTTGTTATGGAAGATCGAAGACGATAATTAAAAGTAAGGAATTAAAATGATAATATCCTCTTTGAGAAAATTGTACAGCGCACATTTGGCATTGCTTTCTCGGTTTAATGAAATTTATAAACAGAATGAAATAATCAAAACAAAGAACGCGAATTATCGACTTTCGAAAAGTTGGCCTTTGTTGAGCTGAAAAGCTGGCAGTGAAGGGTACTTAAAGTAGGAGTGCTTTCTTGCGTCCCCGATGCACTATTTGCGCTAATTTTCCACGCAGTTGTGAGAAAGCGTTGTCTTCAAGCCGAAAAACTGCTGGAAAAATAATAAGAAGAAATTAAAAAGAATAAATAAATAAATAAAATAAAATTTTGTGGGATCCATTCGAAGGCCAAAGCTGTGGTGTGCAACAACCTGTAATTTGAATATACTGTAATTAAAATAAAGTTTGCACATGGTTAACCGTGGAGAATATGAATGTGTATGATGTGTGTATATATGCATAAAAGAAAAAAAAATCTTGTTAGAATAGCCCTAAAATTACCTCATCTATCCGTGTTTATCATGTATATATATTGTCTGTTCTCTGGTCGGTTTGCTTATTTTTCTGGATAAAAAACCCGAGTTTAGGGGTTAAATTGGAACATGTATTGTGACAGCACTGAAAATTAATTGGTTGATAATACGGAACTTCGGGTAGTTGACATTGTGTAGAGCCGAATCGGGTTGAAGTTTCTCCGTTGTCTCTTACTCTTTGCGCAAATTGAAGTGTAATGATGTGCTAAAAAAAAAATCCTAATCTACCTCATACAATAAATTATGATCTTTTTTTCAGCGCATGATTACACTTCAATCACTAAACAGTTGGGATGATGCTCTCTGTATGGAAGCGTTTCCTTGATTCTCAGAGATCCAGATTCTTCCATCAGATTGACACAAGGCATGACATGTTTCATCAACCAGAGAACGCAATTTCAAACCTCCACTGGCAAGTTTCTGCGAGGAGAGCGTATTGTAACTGTTGATAGAAAATTTTTTATCATGGATTTGTACGCCGTAGTTAGTCTATGACAACCATCTGAGGCAAGCCGCGAGCGCAGTAATTATACTGACAGACGAATATTCCAGAACTTCCCGAGCGATTTTATGGCAGTTGTGGTGGCCATTTTTTTTTTTTGCCTGGTTTGAGGCTTTTTTTTTCTAATCAAAATACAATTGTGATCGATCTCTTTGCGATTCAACTTTCGTTTCTCCTTTCATCTCCCGCTTCTGTATGATTTTGCCATGCAGTGGCCTCTGAACAACGGAGCCTCAGAAATCCGTCTAACAGCCAAATCCTCTGGTTGATACTCAATTAATTTTCGAACCTTTCGAATTTTTCGCTTTCGAAATCGCCGTGCTTCGCTCCGTGTGGCATTTCACTTGAAACTGCATGAGATATATTCTGAAGTTGAATTTATACCCATGTACTACTCTAAAACCCTTTGTCATACGCCTCGCTGTTTCATTGCGCGTAGGCGCCTCCGTAGCCAGGTGGGAAGGAGCAGCAGTGCGTAGCACACGCTTCTTGATTAGACCGGGGTTCGAGCCCGTCACCACCAAATACGGAGGATGCGGAAAGGTCAGGGAATGACCACCGCATATCCCGGAGCAATATGGCCTTAGTTGCTAATGCTCCTAAAAACCAAATAACAAACAAACAAACAGCTTCATTGCGCTGCACTTCTCTTTCAAATATTTGTTCACTGCGTTTGCAGTTTTCTTGGTCTGGTGTGAACCCATACTTTCACTGACATTTACAGAAATAGAACTAATTCATTTCAAAATAGCAAAATACTTACTCCGCGAAAACACAATCGTCATTTTTAATGGTCAGATTACCTTGGTCCTTGAGGCTGTTACAGACATTCTCTCATGCATGCCAGTTGGGCTTGCTACCTGGGAGTCAAAAACGCTAATGGAACTGATATTCGGGTGACACTCAAGTCAAGTGGACCTAATTTCGGCGAAGTCCGATCGCTCTGTGACAGCCAAATCCTCTGCTTGAATCTTCACGATGGTGGGACTGTTAGTAACTCTGAATATAACCCCATGTACAAGGCGTGAAATACTGCCTAGGATTCTGGAGGTGACCACCCAGGTTCGAACCAGCGCAAGCAGGGGCGGAATTTCACCACATGGAGGAGGAATGTCGCCCTGTGTCACCAGGTAATACTAGATGGTAGATGATTCTCATCAACTAGTACAGTACCACCACTTTGTTACTCCACTACTGTAGTGGAATCCATGTTTAGTTTCCATCTCTTTCATCATGCAGTGTAATTAATGTCTTTTGAGGTTATGGTGAACATCATGGCTAGATCCAATTTGACTTACATTTCAAGGATACAGCCCTAAAACGGTATTCGCAGGCTGGCTGCTAGATAGTTCACTGGACTGAACCTATTGGTAACTCTCTGGGAGGCTTCTGGATCAGCTAGTGTATAATTTCGCTGCTTCTACTCTGCCAGATAGTGACTGGAGGGAGTCCAAGTATGCGGGGTGGACATTGTCGAGGCCACATTATATCAAGCAGCAGGGTATATATATATATTCTTCCCAATTGTGTACGCCATAACCAAAAATTTCATTACTTCATACAGCATGTCCTCTCCACATTACAGGCCGCCGTAGCCTAGTGGTCAGGCGCGCGGGTACTTAAGTACATGTGCCTTGAGTGACCGGGGTTCAAGCCCGTGACTACTGGATACGGTGCTGTTTCTTGTATTCAATCTATTATGTGAACTCCTCTGACCGTTTGGTCGTCCCGGAGTATAAACAGAAAATCTAATTTATTTATTATCATGAATTGTCAAAGTAATAGAACAAACTTTTCTGCGAAAAACCTAAACCTCACAAACACTTCATTTCACAAATATACGTGGTCTCAGTTCCAATCTCAAAGATGTCCATTTTCACTGTCTTCCAAAAAACCCCATATATATATATATATATATATATATTTTTTTTTTTTTCTGACAGAAACCCAGTTATTGGTTGATTCAACCACTGCTCGTCTCAGTTGTCCGAATTATTCGCTGTATGAATCCTTTCGCTTCAAAGGTGGTACTTGTGCATATGTACGAGTGGCATTCAAAAAATAAGTTACACCTGCCGCCATCGCTTGGTATAATTCCGCAACAAATATGGCGCCTGCGCGGAATGGAGTTCATGTTGTGCGCCACCTAGTAGGTGAGTTCCGTTGACGTAGCGGTAACAGTTGTTAGGAGCAAACGTTCATATGGCACGTCAGGTAGGATGTTACTCCCTTACTGTTTTTCGACTGTGAAGGAGTTTACACTGAATTTATGGCAAAAGGCATAACAATTAATGCTGCCTCATACTGCCAAACATTACGGCTTTTGCGAACAGCCAAGAAAAACAAAAGCCCTGGAGAGTTAAGCAAAGGTGTTGTTCCCATTCAGGACAACGCCACGCCACACAATGCACGCACAACACGACACTTGCTCCAAAGTTTTGGATGGGAGGTATGGCAACATCTACCGTACTGCCTTGTGACTATCACAATGCCTTGTGACTATCACATCTTTGACAAGCTGAAAGAACATCTAGGGGCAAAACGATGAGCAGGTGCAAACAGCAGTTCGATGGTGGCTGAATGACCAAGGAATGGATTTCTATCATCAGGGAATCGAACTTTTAGTTACACTTTCCGAGAATTGTTTACACCAACTCGGTGACTATGTGGAAAAGTAGTGCGAGGTATGTGCTTTCTATTGCATAATGTTACATACCTCAATAAATGTCTCTTGGGCTACAATGGTCAAGTGTAACTTATTTTTTGAACTACCCTCGTACGTTCTGATATTTACTGTCAGACCGTTGTAATTTGGAATCTCCTCTTTTCGATCTCTGGCTTGAAATCTCTCTACCACATTCTGTCAAATTCATCCGTTGCTTCTGTCCTTCTCTCAACTCTACTAATCACTTGGAACTCTTTGAAACTTGACTTTCTCCAATCCAACTTTCCTAACAGTAATAAAATTTTTCTTGGTGATTTTAAGGTTCACAACTCCAGCTGGCTTCCGTTTCCTAGTTACATGGACTCAGCTGGTCGATATGCTGAGGCGTATGCAATTACTGATGACCTCCCACAGATTGTTCATTTATCTTATCTACCAGAATACCAGACAATTCTTAACTTGCAGCCAACACGCTTGATCTTTTTCTCACAAATAACCCATCAAAGTACACGGTCCTCTAGGCACCGCAGATCACAACTTGGTGATGTTCTCTTCTCCAATGGAACCTTTCTCTCGTGGCAGTTCTCAACCTCGTGTTTGGCATTACAAGAATGCAAAATGGGATAATCTGTGAGATTTCTTTTCTTTTTTTTTTTTTTCATGGTCGTATTAGTGTTTCAAATCTTCTGATGTCAACGTTTGCTAGGATCGTGTCAGTGAAAATATTTTTGTAGGAATGAAATCCTTTACTCCACACTCCATCTTAAAATCTCGTCCTTTATCTAAACATTGGTTTTCCAATAAATGTGCCAAGGTTGTTCAATATAATATTGTTGAATTTAAGAATGTTGATTCAAGCATATGTTACAATATCGGCACTGGCTTGTAACCAAAGCTCCAGCTTCATTTTCTGCCTACACTAAAGCTCACAATAATTGAAAGTAGTTCTAATATACTTAGGGAAGGACGTTACGTGGTCGTTTTCCATTAAGATAATTACTAAATATAATACCACTCTTATACCACGTGAAATTAATAATATAGTTTATTAAGCTATCCGCCTAAAGTCCTGTACATTAAGGTTTTTGAATTTGAGGTTTACAAATTTGATTAAGGTTTACAAATTTGAATACAGTTACCAATATTAGCATTAGTAGAGGCATTTGATGCAAGAAAGCAAGCTTATGCTGCATCAGCCAAAAAAAAAAAAAAAAAAAAACCACTTCCACTTCACCCCTCTGTTCGTTCGAAATACCTGTCCAGCTGAGCCTTAAATTTATTTGGGCTATTAACTTAACTCTCGTAAGGAGTTCTCTTTGCCACCTCTCAGCCTATCTGCTCAACCTTTCCAGATCCTGTTGCAGCAGCATAGTGTCAGCAGTGTCCTTGACAACCCAGCCAACCTTTGTATTGTCTGCAAACTCGGACATTAAGCTTGATATACCATCATCAATATCATTTATAAATACAGAAAACAATAATGGACCCAACACTGAACCCTGAGGTACTCCACTAATAACATTAGTTCACGATGAGCAGTGTCCATTGATTACCACTCTCTGTCTTCTCCCCCTCAACCACCTCGTTATCCAAAGCAGCAATTTGCCTCCTATGCCACACTGCTCCAATTTTTGCAGCAGTCTTCCATGTGCAACAGTATCAATTATGTTACAATTATCAATATTACGATTAGAATTACCAATATTATGAAAATTACAATTAAGATTTGCAACAAACAATTCTAAGTTTCGATTATTGTTACAATAAAACCAGATATTAAATTAGGTAAATACAAAGAGAATAAATTACTTTTAAAGTAATTTAAAAAAAATTAAATTAAATTACTTTTAAATTAATTAAAAGAGACTAAACTACTATACTGAAACGTTACCTTAATGTATAGTAGTTTAGGCGAATAGCTTAAACTATATTATTAATTTCACTTGGTATAAGAGTGGTATTATATTTAATAATTATCTTAATGTAAAGTAGTTATTAATCAGTTCAAACTAGATTTCGAACAGGTCAAGAGTAGAAAACTAGCTTCTTGTCCAAATAGTAGTCGAGCATTTTGGTCTCTTGCCAAAGCTATTCGCCGCAATTTTTCCCCACCTCTATCAAACCAAATGGGCCTATTGCCACTTCAGCCACAAATGAAGCTGACCAGTTATCATCTACTTTTCTTCTAACTCGTGTATTGATGATCTTGGTAAGCCGCCTTCTGCCATTCCTAGTACACTCCATTCAATGCCTTTTTGTGGTTTTGTTTTCCGTCAAAAGGATTTTGAACAGTCTTGTCGTGATTGTATTTTTCCACTTGTTCTCAGAACAAGTGGAAAAATATAATCACGACAAAAATACAATCCCGAACGTACTGCTGTTCTGTGTCGCTTTTTCCACTTTCTTATTCCAAAGGTGTTTCCCTTCTGCTTGGAAATTTGCTCATATGCAGCGAGTTCCTAAAAGGGTGACAAATTCCTCCCATGCAATTATCGTCCTATTGCACTTCTAAAGTAATGGAAAAAAATGCAGAAAACCTTCCATTGCAGCCCAGTCGGCACGGTAGATCGCCATCTGCCATTCGTTTGGAGAGGTCTGGGTTCGTTCGAGGCTCTTGTTAGTCGATCTCAGGCTGATGGAGTGAGTTAGTTCTGGTTTTTCAGCAGGACGTGAAAATCGGCCTGTGAACACATTTCCACAAATATCACTTATGAGCGCTCTCGGGGACTTCGATATTTATTTATATTTATGAAATTTGACAGATTATTATTAATATAAAGAATTAATTTTTTGGTCCCCAAACAGAACCACGCTTCAGTGATTTAGCCCTTGGAATATGTAAATTTCAAAATCCTTCGAAACTTCTATAGAACTGATGTGAGGTGTGCAGTCATCTGGTTTTCATGAGTTCAGTAAAGATATTCAACTGGAAAGAATAACTGTGAGACACGCTTTATTGTTCTCAGATAACACATAGTCTCTTTATTAATTGTGCAATTTTTTACAGCTCACAGCAGCCAGTGAGGTACGTATATAAGCTGAAATACAGATCCATCATCTGCTTGAAATATAGATCCGTCATCTGTACAAGATAAAAAGCAGAAAATAGTTCATGAAGAGATGAATGCAGTATGTGATGATCATTGCCCATTTTACTAGTTACAGATTGGTAAAGTTAGTTGAGTTAGGGATGTTACTACTAGTTCAGATGCAGGAGTTCCAAGTGCCTGTCAACTGCTGTTCGGATGACAATGTGGTGATAGGAGTAGGAGTGAAATGACCATGGAAGAATGGCTCCGTAAGAATTCGCGAATTAGCTGATCAGGCCCATCTTTCTGTGAAAAAAAAAACCGTACAATACCACTTGCACACGCCTAAGGATCCTGAATGATGAATACTTTGACAATGATTATCTTACTAAAATGAGAGAAATTTGAAAATAATTTGACTTTTTTGCAAAATTGATGAATAAAACTTGAATTCATAATTTTCACCATAAAACAAGAGAACGTATCAAACAGTGAAAACACTCTCAATCACCGCCCCTCGAAGAAATTTACGCTGCAGATGTTTGCCAGAAGGTTGGTTCTGTTAGTTTTTTGAGCCTCACTGATCATCACCTTCACTGTTATTCCACCTTCTGTCCCGTTTGTTTATAACTGCCAAATAAAAACGGCGAGGAATGCTAAGTAGTGGCATACGATTGCTCTACCACAGCATCCATTCACACAATTCACTTTCTACTCCACGGATGGCAAGTCAGTGTGGTTTTGAAATTTTTCAGTTTCATTTATGGTTTCATGTTGATACGATGTTTTATGAAAATGACTCATGGTTATAAGACATACGGAATAGCAACTGAGGCTATGAGGCGTCAGTGTATTGTATCTGTAATATCATGTATTTTGCGGACGGGTACTTGCGGTAGCACAGTGGTTATAATAAAAAATAAATTTTCTGTTTATACTCCGGCACGACAACCAAGTCAGTAGAGTTTACAATAAATCGTCAATACAAATATCGTATTTAGTAGTCGCGGGCTTGAACCCCGGTCCACTCAAGGAACGTGTGCTATGCACTCTCGCTCGCCGTCCTTCCCACCAGGCAGAAAAGGCCGGGTTCGAACTCCGTCAATAATGCGAGGAACTTTTATGGGTCTTTTTCACAACGTTGGCTGAGTTGGTTAGTCTTAGGCGAGGAGAGCAAGAGTTTTCTCTAGGTAACTTGAATTTTTTGTGCAGCAGAACAGGCACACCGACCCGAGAACAGTGAAGTTGGCCTCGAGTAACGGTAATATGACTTTTTTTTTTCTTTCCTGGATGAAAAACTTGCGTATCCTGGAAATAAAATTATGCAACCCTTTCTCGAGTCCGATGAACTCGGTCACGTTATTAAAAAGCCAATAAAAGTTTATCTCATCTAGACTGGATTCTCTCCTTTCTCTGTGCGAAAGGAGGGAATCGTAATATATATATATGCCATAACCAACCATGTTGTTTTAAGTAGGACAGTATTCTCCAAGAATAGTCCCCAGAGGTGTCCATTACGGCAGAAATGTATTTCCCACCAGGTAATTACGTTGTAACACATGTTCCTTGGTGTCAACCTTCACCCACTAGGGACGAACTGATTGACCGACTCTCGTCTTCTAAATTATACAATTGTCAAAACATTTTCTAGATACATTTCATATCAAAATGAATGTCTGAAACAACTGAAAATGCATTAAACATTGTTTTATTAAAACGCGAATTGAGATTAAGAGGAGTTCCGAGTACCGTTGACTTTATTTGATGAGATGATGGCAGGAATTTATTATTGTTGATAATAAACCGACTTATTCGTCGTTGATCCCGATTGAGTTGCTTTTACCAAATCAGACAAAAGAAATACCTGCCGCTTGGTAACTCATTTTATCAGTTTGCATTGATATTTATATATGTGTGTCAATTTGCATATATATTATTTTGCATTTATTTTTTTCTGAAAAACTCTTGCCTCCACGATTTTCGATTAATGGAATCAAAATTGAATTTATGAAAGGATCCAATTACGCTGTGGCTTGTCTCCTTTTTAATGCAGAATATTTAATATCAAGAATAAATACTTAATGTTAGACTTAAAAACGAGATTTCATTTCTTCAGTATTAAATAATTAGTTTCTGAATGCAAAATCTGGTGTTGTGTACCGTTTCCCTTTATCAAGGAAGTAGCGTTCCTATTCCAGCTCAAAGTTTTCCTTAATGAGCTTAAGGTATTGTGCAATATTTGTACTAAGTTCGGTATTTTAAGCCTGAGGAACATTAATGTCACCTATTAATATAATTTGCATTGATTACTTGCTCTTTTAATTAACATTTATCCAAAATCGAGTCAAGCTGGTCGTGAGTGTGGTTAACCGGAGGTGGTAAATGAAGTGATATCATTACTGGATGCAGTTTGTCCCTTCTGATTTATATTCTAACTTAATTACTTCTACTTTGTAGCTGCTTCAAAGTTTCTTATTATGAATTCATTTCTATAAATTATATACTTCCACCTTTATTTTAACTGAGTGTTACCCTTAAGCGTATTTCATTGTCGCTAATCTTTCCCAACTTATCTTTCATAAAAAACAAAAAAAAAGTACGAACCATTATATTATAAATAAATAAATATTGACCATCGGAGATATAGGATTTTTCTCTCAGAAACATTGGTTCCTCCTCCCATCTACACACATTTCCTGATTCAGAATACAGTATACCCAGTCTCGGCGCATAGATTAAACATTTGACTTTACCAAGCTTCTACATTTTTGATTTATTCTCTATTGACACGGATTTTTTTTCTTTATTTACAAAAGCAACAAGCGGGCCCTATCCAGAAAGTGGCAAATCCGCTATGTACATACATACATACATATTATATACAGTGTAGTACATAGAATTATGTTAATTACAGTGTCATAAGTGTAATGAACATGTAACATGTTTACACTGCAAATCACATTACCCAGCTAATCAGAAGTATCACAGGAACCACAAGACAGCAGTCTTTTTCTGTCCTAGGAAGAACGAAAACCGCACCCACTGGTATAGCACTACCTCCAGTGGGTGTTAGCTAATCCTGTATCCACAGCTGCCCAAACTGGGGTACCAGGATCCCTTTACACTCATAAAAATTGAGGACACCAAATCTCAGTCTAAGTATAACGTCTTAGTATTATAATGAAAAGTTTTGACCTCGCGGAACCCCTGAAAGGGTTCCGCGGACTACACTTTGAGAACCGCTGATCCAGAGCTGTAACGTTCCCTTAATAGTACACTGCTCCAACTTGTACAACAGTCTTTTATGTGCAACAGTATCAAACGTTTTCCTGAATTCCAAGTATATGATACCAAAATTATTTTTTGTCTCCAGTTTCTTGGTCACTGCAACACAGTATCCAATAAAATTAGTCAGACAAGATAGCCTCCTTAACAAATTCGTGCTGTAACTGGACTATACAAGGGAGATATTTATTGAAATACTGTAAATATCTTGTATCTGTAACGTATTTTTGTATCCGTAACATACTTCATCCTGTAACATATTTTAGATTCTGTATTTCCTGTTTTATATATTCTCTCCCTCTAGCATACACTGAGTGATCACTGATTTATAACCACCCCTATGAAAACTGAATGCGACCCGTAAATGATAAAATTTACAAATTACCTTTCAAAATATTTTGCATTTATTTTTCTGGAACAGCCATAATGGCTGTTGGAAAAATCCTCCGAGGTTGGGATAGAATGCATGCTCAAAATTCGAAAATTATGACGATAGTACTACGGAAAGCCAGAAATGTATCGTGCAAAAAATACAACTATGTTTATAGTGAAAAAAAAAAAATTAATTGAATTCTAAAACCACGGATACAAAACCATTTTCATTTACAATAAAAGTAATTCGCTGGCTATGCTAGTCTTTCTACTAAAGTAAATTTTTCTTAGGACAGAGGATGACGGGAAGCATCCAGTTGGTATTAACGCGAGTGATGCGAGGGAAGGAGGTGTGAAGATAAAATACCTTTCACCGCTTTCGCAATAAAAAATGTGACCAAATCGACGAAATGTATTTGTCGAAATATCATGGGTTTGGTATATTTCCAGTAATTTTGTATTCTTGGTTTTAGAAATTTATTTTCAATATAATACAATTTTAGCATATTTAGCGCTTTTGTAGTTGGCTTTTTTTCGTAGTTTACCCGTTGTAATTTTAAAATTTCGAGCAGCTGTAGTGGATTTCGTCCATTTTGCAGTACCTTGATTTTGTACATTGTTATCATCAGATGGCAGCACTGTACAGTGTGACCGAAAGTGAAAATACGATGTCTCTTGGGAGATATGAGCTCTCCGAGGGACTGAAGACTACATTAATCCTGCATATCAGAGCTGGACAAGATTTCTGTGCTAGAAGCAAATATCCAGAAGTCTTTCCCCTCCCAATTCTCACCAACTAAATACAGTATATATCATGCGTATTGTACCATTTAGTTCTGTAACTCAGAGGTTCTCAAACTTTGTTAACACGATCCCCTAAAATTATTATTATTATTAGCCATATAAATGAATGAATAAATAAATAAATATAGTACAAGGAAGCCTCAGGCTTATGCTGCAGCTAAGGACCCTGGGTGTGCCAAGCATTTTATTCATGTAATTTTACAATTATATGAATAAAACTGATTTAATTTAGGCTAGAGTGGACGAGAAATAAATGTTATTCAATTTTAATAATTAAATTGAGCTGTATAAGAGATTAGTGATTATAAAAAAAATTTTTCCCTGATCAGATGTTCATATTTTCCACTATCCTGCAAAAACTACTGCAATTTTTAGAGGTGTGCAAGTTTTTCCTCTACTACAAAGGGTACTAGGAAAGTTTTGCAATATGACGCAACAATGAATCACAGGAAGCTGCTTGTTGCTGCATGTTGAGACATGTTCATACGTGCATAGTAGCCGCCGCGCCAAGTCGATGGGCTCAGTTATTCATTAGTAGTGAGAGTGTAAAGTGCTTGCGATGGCATCGTGGTCACGAAATGAGATAAGGACAGTTTTGCGGTATAATTTCGTGCGTGGTTTAACCATAGACCAGTGCTTAGAAGAAATGACTCTTGCACTAGATGATGATTGTCCACATCGTACAACGATATTCAGGTGGTATAGAGAATTCCAAAGGGGAAATTTCACTCTGGAGGATTCTGAGAGGCCGGGAAGGCCACGAACGTCAGTTACGGAGGAAAACGTTACTGCTGTGAGGAAAATGCTTGACGAAAACAGGCGAGTGACCTACCAACAGATAGAGGATACTTTGGGCCTAAATGCACCAGCAATTCGTTCGATTCTGCAAGATCATTTGCACGTGAGGAAACTTTGTTCTCTCTGGGTGCCGCATCAACTGACTGAAGAGCAGATGACACGACGTGTGACTTGTTGCCGGGAGATGTTAAAAAAGTTTGATAAGGGACAATCTCGGTATGTGAACAACATCGTGACAGGTGACGAGACTTGGCTGTACTATTACGATCTGCCGACCAAGGCTCAAAACAAAGTTTGGGTCTTTGATAATGACGACACACCCGTAATTGTCAGAAAATCCCGATCTGTAAAGAAGAAAAATGATAGCTGTATTTTTCAAATCGAGTGGAATTGTGGAATGTGTCGTTTTGGACACGCAGAAGACAGTCACAGCTAAGTGGTATACTGAACAATGCCTGCCTAAAGTCATTGGATCTATGAAGAACCTGCGGCCAAAGTCAAGAATGGACACCTGGTACCTCCATCACGATGATGCTCCAGCTCACCGCGCCAAAGCCTGCACCGAATATTTGACCACGACAGGACTGAAACTTCTCGAGCACCCTCCCTACAGTCCAGACCTTGCTCCCTGCGACTGTGCACTGTTCCCGCATGTGAAAATGAAGCTAAAAGGGAGGCGGTTTTCCAGTGATGAGGACCTTCTACGGGCTTGGGACAACGAGTGTGCTTTACTCCCTAGTGAAACTTGGCAGAACTGGTTTAAAGATTGGTTTCGGAGGATGGAGAGGTGTATTGAATGTAGAGGAAATTACTTTGAAAAAATTAAATAAACAAAGCTGTATTGCAAAACTTTCCTAGTACCCTTTGTATAGTGCTGAGGTGAAGCCCCGTGCAAAATTTCATTAAATTTGGTCTAGTAGAGAAAAAAAAATTGTTGCCATCATACAAGTGTGATTGCAACAATACAAGTTACATTAATTCGCTTCTGGCGGAAGCTGAAGATGACGTCACTTTCGTAACACTTTTCGCATGACGGTTTTTCGTTACAAATTTTTTGGAATAACCAGTAAAACCGTATATAACGTCAAAACTTACGACTTCCCTGTAAGTTGCCCACGACCTCCCAGTGGATCACAATCCACAGTTTGAGAATTACTATCGTAACTCTTGCGATATAGTTAGCTGGAAAAATAAATATTTATTTTTCCAGCTAACTATATCGCATGAAGTTACAGTATTAAATCTCTCAACTCTTGTCCCCTCCCCCTTTTCCCAGGTAGGTTCCTGAGTCGGACGACTCTAGAACCTACCTGGCTCTGCTGCAAATTATTTACCCCAGAAGTAGACCTATTTTCTGATGCCCTGAAAGTGCCTAATGAGTTTCGTCTGTCCATCCGTTTGCATGTCCACGTATAACAACTTGACTCCCACTGAACGGGTTTTTATTAAATTTTATGTTTTTTTTTGAAAGATTTTTTTTTCGAGCTATTGCAAATTTTATTAAATCGGAGAGATCGGATATTTTTTCCCCTCCCCATGTACAGTAAACTCTTGATTTTGCGGACTAATAGATTGAAGTGGGCGTGGTCCGTTAAATTGAGTTTATTTTTTTATTTTTCAAGAACCATTTTCCCCCCACATAATTAACAGCTTAAACAGTTACTCTGTGTGAGTATGTATTAGAAACATCGGAATAAAGTCAAACAGTAAAAAACAAGCTATTATTTACCCTCATTTTATTGGTTGAAACACAGTTCATAGTCACTATGAAATAATTTATCATGGCCGTATAGTGGTGCTTGGAAAAACTGTAGAGTCAGAGCTGATAAGTCGAAGTTAAGGTAGTCTGGCAGAATTCCCTATGCTTTCAGCTAGCTTCTTACCAGGGAACTCACTTCGGCACTACTTAGACCACCTATACCAGTTGAGTAAAGTTGTACATACAAACTGCATCTTCCAGGTTAATACTGGTTGATACTTTCGTGGGCCTTCTATTGCCAACTCTGCGATGTTCCCCTCGAAATAGCGTATACCTGCGTTAAATATTAGCGCTCCACCATCTGTGTTCTGTCATTTGAAGCAGTGCAATATCAGTGCAACTGGTTAAGTGGTGGAGGAAATTTTTTTTCCCTGCTGTGATTATAAAAACATTGCATTAACAGTACGGAACTTAGAAAGACGGTATTTATTCGTAATTCAAGATGTTACTTTTTAATGGGGACATTTTCGAAAAACGGACATTCCGGGAAGAAATAATTTCCGGAAACAGGTAGTCAATTCCCGGAGCTCCCGAGAACGCTTGATATAATAGCTTTGAGGTGGGTTGTGCATTTCTTGTGGCGTCATACGTATTTGGAGGCGCAGCATGCATATCAGTGACTACTCCCAAAACACAGCGAGCCCTAACTTTGTTCATGATCTTTCTTTACAATTCTAGAAGTGTTAAATGGCAGAGGGGCTTCGTCTCAATTTTGAGAGAACCGAAGGGATTTATATTATTTTTGATACTTTGTACTCCAAACTTTTTCGCATGGTTTGCATTGACGAGAGATATTATGTACACTCAGCGATCATTGAAGTATGACCACCTAATACAGTGTTGGGCCACCGTTCTTATGGATAACATATTTTATCCATAAGAGCGCTTAGGCGTTGACTCTACTACATGTCTGAAGACTTCGGTAGGGATCTGCAGCCATGCTGCCTGCAAGGTTTACATTCCACAGTGTCGGAATAGATGACGGTTACGTGTCCGTATGTCTCACTTCCCGTTCCAAAACATCTAACATGTTTTTAATTCGTTAGAAGTCAGGCGAATTTTGAAGCCAGTCAAGATGGGTGATATCTTCACTGTGTTCTTCAACCACTCGTTCATAGTGCGGGCCTGATGACACGGCTCATTATTGTCTTGGGAGATCCCATTTCTGACAGGGAAAAAATGCAACATGGCAGAGTGCACATAGTCTCCTACGAGCTGCCGGTAGACCTCACCAGTGAAATGTTAGTGCATACGCAACGGGAAGGGGGGGAACCTAGTTCTTTATAGCAAAATATATTCCATATTCAGCAACCACCGTCACCTGTCGGATAGTGGACACCAATGCACAATGGATCCAAGGCTTCGTATTGCTTGCGCCACATCCGAAGGAGTCCGTCGGCGTGTTGCACCAGGTATTTGGACTCATTCGACACACCCGTTTCCAGTCATCCAGTGTCCAACCAGCTTGTTGACACCACACCGGCGACGATGATAAGGAGACGATATATCTCTTGGGTTGTCTGCTGTGTGTGTAACCCCTTACATCTGGGTGTTGACTCTACTACATGTCATGTAGCGCATTGTCATTTGGGATATTGTTCTTGTATGTCTCATACCATGTTGTAATGTCAACTGTCGCACAGAGACCTGCTGTTGAGTCCATACGACGCGCTGCGTGCTTCACTCACCACGAACCACCTTGTGTAATCCTTTGCAATTCTGTCGACAGGTGGTTTGATCCGTTCGACACCATTATTGTTATTATCATCACCTGTTTATTCACCTTTTGAACAGCCAGTGGGCTAGGATATATATATACTGTATATATTTTATACACAGCATACAATTTTATACAAATTTTCGATATTGAAAATAATAACATTGTTTAGAAAATTATATTTACTTAATAGCAGTAACGATTAATTTTAAAATAAAATTGATATTAAATTAATATTGTAATTATATATACAGCTTGACCTACCTTTCATTTCACTTCTGTAATTGTCATTACAATTTGTTTAGCTTTTACAATATATTTTTACATTAAATTATTTACATTTCTGATATAAATAAAGCTCAGATTTTATAGTAGTTCTGGTGATTTGGTCCAGATTTCGTCCGTAATGTGGCTTCTGTATGTTCTATTTTCTCCAAACTTATTTGGATGTACGGAGAAGGTGTTGGATCATGTTACACGGGAACGTTCCTTTTAAGGAGTCCATGGTAGTAAGCTTTATCCTAAGTGGACGTTTCCCGCTCTGGTGGTTTCTATTGCTTACTTTTGGAAGTGGGATAATATCCTCTATCGATGGGGTATCAATCTGATAGGTTAGCAGCTTAGAGAAAGTGAATAGATTTTTTTTTTAGAACAATGAGCTTCCAGGGGGTCATGCCTAGATTCACTAGAAGAATAGATTTCGAGATGGTGAACGAGTTCCCTCCCAGACGGTTCAGCCACCGCAGAATCCAGTATTCCATCGCCAAGAATCTGTTACGCAGAGAGGCAGGTGCTGAGGACCAGATTTCAGGTGCATATAAGGGTATAGGAGTGAGACACCGATCAATATATTGACAAATCAGATTGATGTTGTGGCAGCGTACGAACTCCTGGCGGATAGTCCAGAATGCAGCATAGTTCTCTTTCTTTGTCTTGAGGAAGTGATCTTTGAAATTTAATTCTTCATCCCACGTTAGCCCACGATCAGTATGCGATGAAACTTTCGGAATTGTCTCGCCATTAACTATAATTCTGATGTCATTCCTGAACTTCCTCTTCGTAATTGTCATGTGGGCTGACTTCGCATTGTTTAGTTGGAGTCCAGCTAGCTGTAAACAATCTATTAATTGTTGAATTTTACCGGAGGGTTTGATTATTAATTTCTGGAATCTGTTTGGGGTATTTTGAAATAATAAAAAAAATTAAATCATCGGCGAAGGAGCAGAAATTTCGATATGCTGCAAGGAACGGTTTAAGTAGAATTGCAAAGAGGGCGATCGACATCGCCCCACTCTGAGACATCATCCCACTCGTTGCATAAATAGTTTTTTGGTGAGATCCATTTTCTATAATTAATTCTCTCCGCTGTAGTAAAGACTCCAGAATGCTTACTATTTGTTTTTATGCCTTGAAATATTCTTTTAGGAGAGTAGGAATTGACACAAAAGTATCATAAGCAGATTTAATATCGAAAAAGATAAATGTCCAGTTGAGCTCTGTCATTCAGGGCTTTTTGTGCTTATCTAGGAGATTTCAGGTAGTGGATCTGTGGTGTAGAACTCTGTTGGAGGTAAGGTGGTCGGTGAGAAAAACAGTGTTGGATAATTACTGGATGTATTAGTTTTTCAAAAATTGTATTAAAGTACAGCCTTCGGCAATTGGACGGAAGTCTTTAGTAGCCTTGGGGTTTCCAATTTGAGGAACTGGTTTGACATAATAACATTTCCAGAGTTAAGGTATGGCGCCTGTCTTTAGAATCTTCCGGAAGATGTTAAGGAGGAGATCCACAATGTACGCAGAGCACACTTGACCATGAACAGTGGAAAGCCGTCAGGTTCAGTTGTAGCCTTGTTTGGCAGGCCATTTATCACGTCAATGAGCTGTTGCTTAGTAACTATTATATCATCCATAGCAGTTAGGGTTTTCCCAGTTAGACTAGGCAGGATTGTGGTTTCTGTAGTCTGATCTGGATGATCAAAAGACGTGCGCGTCCACTCCTCAAAGAGCTTTCCTTCCATGTTAAAGTGATTGTCGCATTTCGAGGAAATTCTCCGGGAATTCTTAATTTGGGATAAGATGTACAGTTGATGTGCTCCTCCCTTGAGGCGCAGGAAGTGAGCTCTCTCCCTTTTAAAGGCTTCGTGGGCTGTACTGTTTCTGGATCTTATCCATTTTCTGTATGCCCTCTGCTTACATCTAAAGGCAATTTTCATGTCCGGATGAAACCACCGTTGGGTTCTCTCGCTAATTCTGATTTGTTTAGATGCACCAATCATGGCCATGTGTCTCAACTGCTCAGCTAAGGATTTGATTGCCTCTTCAGTAGATAACGAAAATAAATTATCCCAATTAATGGTGGAGAGATGGCTGATGATTAAGGGGTACATTCTTTGTACCCCTTAACTACAGCGAGCCGTGAACAACGGACAAGACTTCCCCTTTCCGATATGGAAGCACCTGACGCACGAGCACCCACAATCATGTCCTTTTGAAGCTCCTTGATATCTTTTATACGTCCCTTAACTGCTACTTTTTCACTTTGACTTGCACGACCAGATGCAAATTACCATTGCTCTTGCATACGAAGCAGTTCAGGTTTTTATACTGCGAGCTATACGGTACAGCTCTTTACGGATGGGTTGGTCATATCAATAAATCATTCAAATCATTCAGTGATCTTGAGTGTATGTTATAGGCCTAACATTAAATAATACAATTTGGAAGAATTGAGGATGGTAACATTAAAATATGTAAAACTATAATAAGATCTACGTTTGCAGCTGCGACAAGAGGTACAGCAGCAAAAAATAAATCAAACTATAGAAGTGGAAAAATTAGGAAAATAACTAATAAAACATTAAGAGATAAAGTTAGAAATGAAGAAATCAGGAAAAAATGTAAAATGCAACCTGTTAACGAGCATATATATAATTTTAAAAAAATATAATGATGGGAAAAAATGTAAACAGGATGGATAATGATGACATTTGGACAAGAAATACTATTTTTGCTCACATGTCATTATCCATCAGGACATATGGACAAAAATCACGCAATACTGCTTCATTTTTAATTTGTCCAAGGTGTGTGCTGTTGGCAGAGTCTCTCATAGACGAACTCCGAAGAAAATGGGTAAGGGAAGTGATTAAATCGGAAGGAATCGTAGGGTGAGTGATTGAAGAAAGCGAGATGAATTTTTCCAACTTCAGTATGGCTCACCAAGCTTCAACAAAACTCGATATTTTTAATAGCTAAATCTAAAGGTAGCATAACTTCAGTGAAAAGACACGAACTGCACTATTAATCAAAAGTGTTATTTTAAAATAAAAAGAAAATAGCACGTTTGGCAAATGGTACTTTGACAGATATAAGTAGTCAAATAAATTATTCTCCTGGCTGTTATCTTGCTATTATCAGCAGTTACAGGAAAAGTCCGTGCATCAGGGAATTGTGAACAGTAATAAAGAATGGAGAAGATAAAAGCCGACCTCTGACTTCTTTGTTTGCGGAGTCAGAATTTGTGGTTCCTGTTGGGTACAGAGATCCCTGTTCCAGTGATGACGTGATAGCGTCTTTGGGACTGGAATCATCGACCCGAATAGAGTGACCGAGAAACCTACGAAGTTGATCCTTTGACAGCTACCGAATGACCTTGTGACAGTAACTACCAATGCAGAATAGCTGGTGGTTAATGGGAACAAACAAAGGGCAAACCCACAATCGTGCAGCCCAATACTATCAACCTATTTTTTCTGAGAATAAACAGTATACAGTACAGTATTTGTATATACCAGTAAGCAACGCCATATCATTGTGACGTTACAGTGCTGTGTGTATGACCTTGAATCTCCGAAGTTAGGAAGTGGAGTCGACAATAAGAACCAGTGTGGTCGACTATGATTGCTTGGTAAAGAAACACCGGATAACACTAGTTAGTTTTTTTTCTTTTTTTCTTTCAGAGATAAGGTCTACTTTCCTGTAAGTTGGATACGGAATGACAATGACCGAAAGCGAAATATGGAGCAGCGAAAATTCGCATATTTTTTGTGAGGTCTGGTAACACCCTCACAAAATTGACTCATGGTGTGCTGTTTCATGTCTACATGTGCTTGTCTCCTCCTGCTTTATTTTTATTCTCTCTACGAGACTGCAATCGCTGATCATTTTCAAGGGGCTATTACCCAGTTTATTTAATTTACGAATTAGAGTGAACGGGGTAGGGGTGGGGGAGAAGTGCTTACTGAAAATACAACAGCGACAAGCATTGGAAGGCTGTTTTTTGGTGACTTCTTATGTATCAGGAAATCGCTTAAGAGTTCATTGTGTGTGTCGATGTTGCAATGTCTTGAAGGAATTAAATCAACAAAAACCATATACTAAGTAGTTAGGAAAATTGTAGTAACTGAAACAATGCAAAACCAATTTCACGGGCATAGTATTTTGCTCGATGGATCTCTCGAGTATTCTAACTTCCCAGTAGTTGCGAAGGTAGAATTTTGCAGAGCACCTTTTGATCATGTGCTCTAATGACCATAAAAGCGCCTTTTCCCGGCAATGCTCGAGATCTGGATTCAGGGATTCCAAACAATGAAAACAGTAGTCATCTTCTGGAAAGGTGATTGTCTGTTTTCATTTGCATTTCTCACCATTTCCATTCAGAATGATTCCATCATCGCTGAGGCATATTATTCCGAACTTCTCTCCCGTTTGCATATAGCTGTTGAAGGAAAAACGGGTTCTCCACGAAAATGTCCCTCACACAGTTTACAACTTTCAGCTCGCCTGATTTTAAATTGCAGATGTTTCAATTCCAAATGTATATGCTTACAAAGACCTAGGAGTTGTTTTTGACAAAAATCTTTCCTTTAATTCTCACTATGTATATGTTGCTAAAAAATTCAAAAAGAAAATTGACTAATCAAGCAAGACACAGCAGCGATTCAAGATAGAAAAACAGTCATAAACCATGTTCAGAGAAGCATTTTTCCTATTCTGTTTTATGCCTCCGAAATCTGGTCGGGTGCTCCTCAAGTTACCATCAAGAAATTCCTTGCCCTAGAGTATTGGGTTCTTAGATGGCTGAACAGTAAACTTCATTTTCCCCATACAATATTCAGATAACAGCTTTATGAAAACTTATAAACAAAGCCCCTGCAACAGATGATCAAGGAGTCATGCTTCTTGCAAAGTTAATTACCTCTGAAACCGATTCACCAAACCTAGCCAACATAATAGCTCCCACCAGCAGAGAAAATTCAAGAAACCAACAACAATTCAAATCAGAACTCTCCAGACTAAAACAAATGGACAGAATGTTCCCCAATGCATCCCTTCACCCCATAAATTATCACAACATTGATTGTAAGAGGTTGCTCAACTCTGAAGCCTACTGTCTCATTTCCATTTCAAATCAAATGATGAGAAATAAAAACAGCTGCCTGCCTGCTACCCAGTAACTGCATCCGAGAGCCAAATGTGATGTTCTGCAATATATATTTTTGATCATTATAATTCATATTCATTGTTAATATATATATATATATATATATATATATAGAGAGAGAGAAAGAGAGAGAGAGAGAGAGAGAGAGAGAGAGAGAATATTGCTTTGCATTTGTGTTTATATTTGTCGCCTTTGTACTGAATTTATACCCCTAGCGTAGTACTGTGATGGACTTGCTGTATTTGCAATAAATGAATATTTATTTATTTACCCCCTGTATTTTTTTTTTTTTTTTGTGGCAGACATATTCTTGACGATGGTACACTGATTTTTTTTAGAATTTCGTCATTGTTTCAGTGGTAACTGGAGGTGTTTTACAAATTAATTTTTAAAATATTCTATAAATATTTTAATTTAAAATGTAAAACTTAAGATATTTTACTGATTTTTAACTTTTAAACGGTTTTAATACAAAATAATTATGAACCATATCTTTACACAGTTTTCTCTTTATAATTAATGATTCACGTCAGTGGTATTAGTTTCATCTTATATTATGTGTGGATAAATTAATAAATAAACAAATCTACATTAAAAATACAGTCTTACTTCATCTTTTTCATCATGCAGACGCCATCGCTATAATCCAACAGTCTAAACATTGCTGAATGGGCCGCGCATGTGAAGTGAGTTCGCGTGTGAGAGGCTTGGTGTTTGATTCCACGCTAAGCACGTTTAAGTCCGCTTGTACTCTGTCATTTTTGATAAAATTGCCCTTTTGTACCTTATGACTATTTCGGTGTGTTGCATGTTAGTATTTATTTGTATAAAGTGTCAAGACCAACTTGAAACCACTATCCTGGTATACTTTTACGAAACGTGCCTGTTTCAGATACACAGTTCATTTTGGCCAACTTGTAATGTTTCAGGTCAGAGTAATTTTTATATGAAAAATATTAGATGTTTACCCTACTAAATCTACTTAACGAATTTAGTGTATTTAGTGGATTGCAGTCATTATCAAAATCTCATTGAATACGAACATCTTTTTGATTTAAGTTTACTGATAATTTCAGTGTTTCAGTTTTGATTTCAGTTAACCGATATCAAAGCATTAAACTTGAAAGCAGTATTTCGGAACCCCGATTCGACTACAGGAGCATGAAAATGTGTAATTATGGCCCCGATTCAAGGTGACACTTCTGCATGAGCTTTCCGTGCTTCGCAAATCGTGTTCAACGACCCATATCCACCAAGGCACCTTTTACCTAAAAGGTCGGGAGGGCAATAAAAACACACACTTCACCATTTGTCATATTTGAAATTCAAATGTTTTTCACTCCTCCTCTGTGTAATAGCACTGAAATTCTGATGCGCTCGTAGTTCATCGCTGGTCAGAAGGTTCGTGAAGTGGGAGGACATGCGATTTCTTCAGTCTGACATAGTGACGATCTAATTGCTCATTCGAGCCGGAAATACAAACGAAAGTGTGTCAAAGA
Organism: Mastigoproctus giganteus; assembly: GCF_048544385.1. NCBI lineage: Eukaryota > Metazoa > Arthropoda > Arachnida > Uropygi > Thelyphonidae > Mastigoproctus > Mastigoproctus giganteus. Next base: position 125,225,837 of record NC_143578.1, read on the forward strand.
CGTTAAGGACAATGAAAATGCACTTCAAAGGCCGTGTTGCGCATGACCTTATGATTTTCGCACGCACTGGCTCACACGCGCACAGTCGCATACCCGCACAGAAATATTAGGCAATTTCGTTGCACTTCGGACTTTGGTTAAGAAACTTTTCCTCTTCGTATTTCTTAGAAATCGAATGAAGCCTACAGCCGAGAATTAATGTTTCTGGGAATAAATCACAACTTAAGTTCCAGTAATAATATGCTGGAAGATTTATGGTTTTTATTTCTGTAAATCAAAACTTCGTGAATCAGACTGCCTTTTCGTTAATTTCAATATTACTTTCTATCCTCCCATCCTTCCCTTTTTTTTTCTTTATCACCAAAATGAGCAGCGTGATTTTTCTTTTTTTCTCTCATTCTGTGCGTTCCATACGATTGTTCCTTCAGCTCCCAGTTAGAGTTGAGTCGTCCACGATTTCCCGTTAGTGTGCAAGTATGCAGTTTTTGATTTCAGCCGGTGGTTGTGTTACAAAAGCGATTGCTCCGTGTGCCCAAGAAACATTTGTGTGTAAATATTCATTTATTCAATTTGAGACCATCGTCTCAACCATGAACAGCAAGGTACCAGCGGGATTTTAACAACATTACAGATCAATTATGAATTACGATAATGAGGTTATGCAATTTAAAACTCAGTGCATAATAGTAATGAGACGGTAATGTAAAGATTTGATAGGAAGTTACAAATATTTTCAAAATAAATAAATATAAACAAGAGTAAAGCTTATTGGGAGGGTTAACCAAATTTTTTGTTCTGTATTTCTTTTTAACAGATATTTTACTTAGATCGAGTTTTAGGATGTTGCAGTAATTAATGGTTTTGGGGGGGAAACGTGTATGAGATACATGTTACGTTTTGAATTGCACTTCTGTGAATAGTCAACTTGGTGCTATTGCGGTCAATGTCAGGGGCATTGAAACAGTTCAAAGTTGAAACACAAAGCCCTTTGGTTCAGATTTGAAATGAAAACCGCACGTGGAGATCGTGAAGGGCTTCCTTATGGTCCAGGAAACCAACCCAAGGACCAGGATTCTAATCCAAGATGTCATCTTACATGCGAGGGAGGGATGCATACATGATGACCGAGATATGCATCTCTGAACATACCGAACGATCAAACTCGGATTACAAAAGCTGGTCAGCTTTTGCCTAGAAGTAACTAGCTTTTGTTGCTAGTCCTTTAAGTTAGAGAGAAAAGTAAGGTTCCAGTCCCAACTCGAGATCCATGAGGTTAGAAACCTTCTCAGTTTCAGAGCCATTGATGAAGACAGGAATGTCGTTCTTTATTTATTGTTTTAAGTGACCTGCGCTGTCTTTATTTCTAAACCAGTGGAATGTAGGTATTCTTCAAGGAGTGCGAGTTTATGTGTGACTTCTTCAGAGATAAAGTTGGATCTCCTGACGTATTGAAAAATTTTAAATCATCGACTTAGGACAGCAAGTCTTGGTTGAGCGACAGAAAAGGTTCCAGTGCGACTGTAAATGAGGGGGAAATTTCTGTGCGACTACGAGATATCTATGAGGAAGGATGGTGCCAGGACTTTCAAGGGATAGCCAGTGATGTTGAAATAGATTTCCAGGATGTGCTAGAGAGAGGTGATGGCTATCGGAACAAAATGTCAAGTTGCAACTTGCAGTAAAAAGCCTTTTGTATTTGGAAAAGGTTTTCTAGAAGGGTGGCGGCCGTGGATATTCCATTAATTACTACACTGTGCTGCCACTTTATTAGGTACACCTCTGCTGTGCACACAAATGGTTTGTACCACAACGTTCCAAGTCACATGACCACAGTTGTGAATATAAATACAGCAAAACAAACCTTTCTAGTATCAGTTAAGCGTACAAACCGTAGCAAGAATGGGGAAAAGGAGTGATCTAACGGACTTCGAACGTGGCATAGTAGTAGGTACAAAACGTGCTGCACAACGCTTGGCTGAAACGGCAGTTCTGAACTTTGCACGCACCACAGTTTCAAGGGTATATCGAGAATGGTGCAACGAACAGAAAACAACCTCTTAACGGCACTCTTGTGGAAGAAAATCGCTTGTTGATGAGAGAGGTCAGAGGAGGATGGCTAGAATTGTGCAAGCAAATAGACGGGCCACAATGTCGCACATCACCTCAGAATACAACCTTGGTGCGCAGAACAAAATATCGCAATGGACCACTAGTCTCACTTTGTCGCGAATGGGATACAACAGCCGACGGCCACATCGCCTACCTTTGTTATCAATGAAGAACAAGAGAGCACGCCTCCTGTGGGCACAGCAACACCAACACTGGACTATCGAGGATTGGAAAACAGTTGCTTGGTCTGACGAATCGAAGTTCCTGGTGCATCATGTTGATGGAAGGCTCAGAATTTGGCGAAAACAACATGAATCCATGGACACATGACGACTATTGTGCAAGGTGGTGGGGGCAGTGTTATGGTGTGGGGAATGTTTTCTTGGCACACGTTGGATCCATTGATACCCATAGATTCACGTCTGAATGCCACATCGTACTTAAACATCGTTGCTGACCAAGTGCATCCGTTCATGTTGACAGTTTATCCTCAGTCAGATGGTTACCTCTAGTAGAATAATGCGCCGGTGCAAAAGCCCGAATCACTATGGAATGGTTCCAGGAACATGACAATGACTTTTCTTTGCTGCAGTGGCCCGCGGATCTCAGTCCTATTGAGCATCTTTGGGATGAGCTGGAAAGGACTGTTCGCTGCAGGCCTACACCTCCGTCGAATCTCAAGGAACTGCGTGACACACTTATGTTTGCATGGTACTCCATTCCTGCACAACGTTTTCAGCATCTTGTTCAATCCATGCCTAGAAGAATTCAGGCTGTTTTGAAGGCTGAACACGCTACTAGGTAGGTGTAACTAATAAAGTGGCAGCACAGTGTATATGTAGATAGGGAAGTATATAACTAAAACAGTGATCGGTTATTGCTGCGTGAATGACTTATTCAAATATTTTGAGTAGGGCGCATCACTTCGATAGTGCGAAAATCTTTTTGAATGCTTTGGAATTGGCTTAACGAAGTAGTTGTTCTGGATTCTTGAATTTCTTTTCCACTGAATATGTAAGAGGGTATTGATTATATACGCGCTGCATAATAACTTAGTTATGAATATGGGGAATCCCACTGGGTCGACTGTCGCTTTGTTAGGGTTCTTGTTGATCACTGCAGTGAGATGATTTTGCGAAATCGCAACCGTTGATAAGGCAGGGCTATTCGAAGATTGAAATTACGGTAGAGGTCGCTCTAAGCAAGAAAGCAAGCTTATGTAGCATCAGCCAAAAAAAAAAAAAAAAAAAAAAAAGAAAAGAAAAAAAACATTTTACATATCCATTCGCTCTAAAAGTTTGTCCAGTTCCGCCTTGAATTTATTTAAGCTATCAACTTCCACAACAAGAGATGGAAGTTTGTTCCACCAATCAACTACCCGCTGGCTAAAGGCAAATTTCCGCACATCTATTTTACATCTGTCTTTCCTCAATTTGAATTTATGTCCCACTCAGGTTCGTAATCTGAGCAAGAGGAAGAATCTCATCAGAATTGAGCCTGCTCAACCAATTCAAGGCCTTATACACCTCAATCAGATCACCTCGCAGGTGCCTAGGCTCCAATTTACAGAACTTAAGCCTTTCTTGGTAAGCGGACTCCTTCGTTCCGCTCATTAATCTTGTAGCCCTTCTCTGTATTCTCTCAAGCAACTCTACATCCTTCCTAAAATGAGGCCTCCAGACCTGTACGCAGTACTCAAGGCGTGGCCTGACCATTGCCTTATACAAAGGGATAATCACTTCATTTTCCCTACTAGAAAAATTCCTGTATATCATTGACAATGCATGCTCTGGCAGCCTGTCTGTACTGCTCAGAAAAATTCATATCTGGCTGCACAATTAATCCCAGGTCTTTTTCATTTTCTACCACCCAAAGTGCAGTACCACGCAGTTGGTACGTTTCTCTGGGGTTACTTCTGCCGATATGATGCAGTGCTTGCATTTGTCAATGTTAAACTTCAGTTGCCACTTCTCGGTCCATCTGCTCAAGTTTTATAGATCCCGTTGCAGTATCATCTCTCTTTACTGTCATTAACAACCCTTCCAAACTTTGTAACATCTGCAAACTTGAATATTAAACCTGATATACCTTCATTAATATCATTGATAAATATACAAAACAACAATGGACCCAACACCGAACCCTGGGGGACTCCACTAATAACATTAGTCTACGAAGAGCAGCTTCCATTGATTACCACTCTCTGTCTCTCCCACTCAACCACCCTTTTGTCCATTGTAGCAACTTATCCTTAATACCTACTGCTGCAATCTGTACAGTGGTCTTTCATACGCAACAGTATCAAAACCTTTCCTGGAATCCAACTATATGATATCAGAATTATTTTTTGCATCCTTTGTAACCCATCATAATATCCAATCAAATTTGTCAGACAATACTTTCCCTTTAACAAACCAATGCTGTGTCTGAATTATTGCTGCAGTCATGTCTAGATGATCCTGCAATGCATCTTTGACCAGTGACTCCATTATTTTACCCTGAACAGAAGGTAAACTAACTGGTCTGTAATTACTCGTGTCACCCTTCGATCCCCCCTTTGTGAATTGGGGATACATTTGCACATCTCCAGTCCGTGGGGAGTTTTCCTGAGTCTAAGGATGCTCTCATAATTATGGCTAAGGGTTTGAGAAAGGCGGTTAAGAATCATACAAGAGCGAGCTATTCCCCATTTTCATAACTAAGTGCATAGGGTCAATAAAGTAATTATCGCTTTTAGAACATGTATTGAAATGTTATTAATTTAATTTAATCTAATTTGTGACTTGAAATTTTACCTGCAGCCAGCAAGTTCTGTTTTGGATTGTGTATAAAGGAAATGCACAGTAGGAAAATCATAAAATTTGGTGACTCTCTTTAAACTATTTATACTTGTATTAACTGGTCACAAAATGTAAAGCCAATACACTGTCTTAATTCCATAAGCAGTGGTCACAATACGAACTTTTCGGCACAGTAATTATTATTGCGGTATATTCTTCCACCCTCCTCAACAAAACCAATTAGACATCAACTTTTTATGAAGAAGAAGGGAAAAAAAGAAAAAAAAAACGAGAGTGCACCAGAGAAGAAACAGGTCTGCGCTCTGCCAAAACCACTAATCCAGTTATGAAGATAATAAATCCTTTATCCATTCCTGTAATCATCTTTACGTCGGTCCCCATTCTCTGTCCATTTTGCCGAACTCTTGCGGCTAACCTGAGGGTGAATATTCAGTTTTTAGTGTCCTGTGCAAACAGATATGTAGTATAATGAATAGTTGAAGAACGAAAATCGCTCATCACTTCACCATGTCAATTATTAAAGGGATGTTCGGCACCTTTCTTTCATCCATTGTTCGTTGATATGCTCGGGTAAAATATACCAGTCCGCTTTTCGTGATAAAGGAAAAAAAATTGGCCACTAAGAAATAGGATGCTTCCGGCTTTCTTTGTTTGCTTCCTTGCTCACGCGGTAGGGAAGGGAGGTAGTTAATTGAGTTGCAGCCAGACAAATAGAAAACAGTGATGTCTCATACACCACAGAGCTAATTTAATTCGCAGTTTGACCACTGAGAAAAAACCCATTAAGATAATTAAAACAATGTTTACAATCCTTAAGTGGATGGAGCAATATTATGTAATGGATAAACTTACAACTGCAGAAACCCGTTATGCTGGTTGAATTGCCGGATGCGCTACATAAAGGATGGGATATATACATCTTTCATATTCGTCACGGGATGGAAGGTGTACCGGACTTGCAACCGTAAAGACAATACGAGTTTCTGTCATCTGAGACAATTGGACTGGAACGAAATGGATCTGCCAAGCAGTTCCCGACTTAATGGTTGTTTCGTCTTCCATAGAATCACACGATTCGGTCAATTCGAATGCCTGCTTTCCTTTCTGAGATGTTTAAACGGTGTTCTTCACCTGATGTGTTAACCCGCACGTTCAGAGTTTTGCACAAATAAAGCAAAATCAGGTCACTTTCCTTTTTTTCGTGGTTTCCTTTTGGCGTATAACGTGAAAATAAAGAAGATAAAGATATAAATGAAATTTATTATGAATTTGGGTCTTACCTCTCCATACATGGAGTTGTGAACATTTATTTGTTTATGCAAAATCTGCATAACAAGGAGGCTCACTTATAATTGCAGCGGACTCGTGAAACGTGCTAAACATTTATGGAGTAGGAAAACATGGAAAATACCACACATCGACAACCACCTGAGGAGTAAGATACCGACAATTTGAGATAGAATTTACACAGAGTAGCTTAAACAATTTAATTATTAACTGTTGAAAAGATCGGAATCGAATTCTTCTAGGTGACTTAGTAAGTCACTGAGGATTGTGAAGAAGTCAATCACCAGTCCGTTAGCAGTGCAGGTCTCTTGATAAAACTCTTTGGCTCTTATCTCTTTGGGACAGCAGGTATGTTAAAATTAATGATGTCAAACAGCAGCCGCCGCACATTGGCTTTCCCACACATAATTTGTGAAGTAACATATGAAGAATAGATTTCTTGTTCTAGAGGGTTTAGGTTGAAATATTGACAGACTTCAGACGTGCGAAATTGGTCCACGATAGGCGTGATATCTGAGGAAATGTTTCTTAGACTTGGGCTGTTATTTAAACCTAGCTTGGTGTGGACCCAGAGTTGACGCAGATTCAAATTTTGTGAGGAAAAAGGTTTTAGAACTGCAGGGGAATATGTAATCAACGAAATGAAATGAATTCGTTTAATCTGATCTAATCATATGGATTGATTAAATTTGTTAGTAACAAGTTTATCGAACCTGCATCTACTACAGCTACCCCAACTGGACGTATTATCTAGATGTTCTGGGGCCAAAGACGTTTCACGTGAGCGGGTAGCTAATATCAGGGAAGAGAGCCTAAAAAACTTCAAGGGTTGTGTTAGGGTTGTTAAATATACAAGAACAGTAAATCTTAATTGTTTATACAGTAACGTTAGAAGTGTCGTCAATAAAATGAGCGAATTCGAACTGCTGGTTAAAACAAGTAACGCGGACATAATAGGGCTTACGGAGACGTGGTGCCACCCGGAAATTGGGGATGATGAGTTTCAGTACGGCTTGTATAATGTATTTAGGAAGGATAGAGTAGATAGAAGGGGTGGTGGGGTAATGCTTCTTATCAGAAGCAGCCTGAGTGCGACGATAGCTTTCCCGGATTCAGACATTTCACATGCTAGTATAGAGTCTGTATGGTGTGAGATAGTTGGAAACAAAGGTACAATGCGAGTAGGCGTAATCTACAGACCAGGTGATTGTGAAGACTATGACAAAAGCCTCTACATGCAAATGGAATGGGCAAGTAAGCGTCAATGCCTTATTATGGGTGATTTCAATTTGCCTCTAATTGATTGGAGTAAATGGGAAGGAAACTCGACATGGGGAACAAAATTTTTAAATCAACTAGTGACTGTTATTTGTATCAACATGTCAGGGAAAGTACTAGAGAAAAGAATATCCTAGACCTCATCATCACACATGAATCAGATGACATAACAGGGCTGACAGTAGAGGAACCAGTAGCAGGAAGTGATCACGGAGTTCTACGGTGGATGATGACGAGAGAGGTAGCAGAAGTAAAAGGCAAAGGAATGGGTTTTAATTTCAGAAAAGGAAATTACGATGCCTTAAGGTACTACGTGGCCTCTATTAACTGGGTAGATATCGCGCAGAGAATGAATACAATTGAACTGTGGTACGCTTTTAAAACATTAATCACAGATGCCTTTAATGCGTATATACCATTAAAAAAATACTCTACGAGAAGGGTTCCAAGTTGGATGAATAGTGAAGTTGCCACATTACTTGAGCAGAAAAAGGTGGCATGGAAACGTTACAGAGCAATAAAAAGTACTGAAGCCTATAACAGCTACAAGGTGATGTGTAATAGAGCCACAGAAAAGGTTCGACAGGCAAAGGCAGTTTATGAGAAATCACTAGCAAACAGAGCAAAGAGGGGGGATAAAGAATTCTTCACATATATAAATGCCAAGAAGAGCAAGACAAACCAGATCGGACCTTTACGCAAGGGAAAGGGGATAGTAATAAATACACCAGCTGCCGTTGCAGATGAACTCAACAGTTATTTTGCATCGATATTTACAAATGAAAAGCCTTTTGTGGCAATGGGAAATTGTGGGAGCGAAGTTAAAAAATATGTAATTAATGATATTGAAATTTCGCAAGATTATTTAATGAAAAAACTTTCAAGCCTACAGACTAGTAAGGCTCCTGGAGTTGATTCAATATACCCTATAATCTTGAGAGAGGCGGCAAGCGAGTGTATTGAACCACTGAGGCTGGTTATGCGAGCATCACTAGACTCTGGGGAGATTCCCTTGGATTGGAAAAGTGCAAATGTATCTCCCATACATAAGGGTGGCTCTAAAAGTGAAGTGGGAAATTATCGACCTGTCAGTCTGACTTCAGTAGTAGGGAAAATCATGGAGGCATTGATCAAGGGTGGAATTCAGGATCATTTGGATAGAATTGAAATTCTCAAGGATACTCAGCATGGTTTTGTAAAGGGAAAATCATGTTTAACAAATCTGGTTCGCTATTTCGAAAGGGTCACTCACGAGCTGGATTTAGGGAATAATTTCGACATTGTTTATTTAGATTTCAGCAAAGCTTTTGACTCAGTCCCACATGAGCGGTTGCTTTATAAGCTGGAACAGGTTGGAATCACTGGGAAAATCCTTAGATGGATAGAAGGATGGCTTCAGGGCAGGAGGCAGAGGGTTGTGATAAATGGCTATTCCTCAGATTGGGTTGATGTAAGAAGTGGTGTTCCCCAAGGATCAGTATTAGGACCACTGTTGTTTTTAATTTTCATAAACGACATTGATGAAGGGATAGAGGGCGTGATGTCTAAATTTGCAGATGATGTTAAAATTGGTAGAGTAGTTAATGATCACTGTCAAGCTGAGCTTCTTCAGAGAGACCTAGATAGACTTCAAGAATGGTCAGAAAAATGGCAGCTGTGCTTTAATCCAACAAAGTGTAAGGTATTACACCTGGGAAACAGTAATCCCAAAATAACTTATTCACTTGGTGGAGTTCAACTAAACCCAGTACTGGAGGAAAGGGACTTGGGTGTTACGATACGGTCAGACATGAAATTCTCTGAGCATTGTAAACAGGTTGCAAGGAAGGCCCATGGTGTCCTATCGATGATCTATCGAACTTTTGCAAGTAGAGATAGGGACGTGATAATCCCATTATATAAGGCCTATGTTAGACCACACTTGGAATACTGTGTTCAAGTATGGAGACCGCACCTAAAGAAAGACATCGAGCTTCTTGAAAGGGTGCAAAGAAGGGTAACTCGCCTGGTGAGATCGGCAAAAGGGCGTCCTTATGAAGAAAGACTTCGAATATGTGGGTTGCAGAGTTTGGAAACTAGACACCTTAGAGGAGATTTGATTGAGGTGTTTAAGGCTCTGAGAGGCATCAGTAAAATGAATGAGGACGAAATTTTCAAGATTATAAATGATGCTAGAACTAGGGGACATAAATTCAAGTTACGGGGGGAAATGTTTAGATTGGACTGCAGGAAGTTTTATTTTAGCCAGCGAGTTATAAATTACTGGAATAAGTTGCCTTCATGGGTGGTAGAGGCCGACAGTTTGGGGAAATTCAAAGGTCATCTGGATAGTACTTTCGGGTAAGGGAAGCGCATAGGATGATAGGATTAATTTCCTTTTTATTTAATTTTTAATTTCATTTTATTATTTTTATTTATTTATTTAATTTTTGTTTTTATCATTGTTTTGTTCGGATTTTTTTTTTTTTTTTTTTTTCTGGCTGGTGCAGCATAAGCCATAGGCTTTCTTGCACCATACGGCCGTTACTAATACTAATACTAGACAGTCTGGTTGGAATATTAACTGATGGTGCACGGTGGCTGAGTTAGTCGGCCTCAGATTACACGGTCTACATCCAGCAATACAGGCAGACCGACCATAAAATAAACACAGCGCGCTGATAGGAAAACAACAGGCATATTATAGACAAAGTAGCTTTTTTTTCCCTAACACAGTTCTCAGGGACAAAATACTGACGTTTCATAGCTTTCATTGCGTTGGCTTAAATGGGGGGAAAAAAAGGCACTTTTTTTTTTTTAGACATTTTTAAAATTTTTTTATGAATAAATAAAGCAGGACAACTTCATTTATTCTTCTTGCTACAATGAAGGTTTTCGCTGTAGCACAATCTTTATAATCACCGTCCTCCCCATACCGGGTGGGAAAGTCTCGAGTTCGAATCCCGTCAATAACGCAATGAACTTTTTGAGCTTTTTTTTAACCCCGTGGCCGAGTTAGTCTGTCTCGGGCGTGGACAGCAAGGATTTCCCTCCCGAAAACTCCGGTTTTTTTTCAGGCAGTCACTTAGGAAGTGTTCTCTGGCCACATGCAAAGTGGCCAGAGAACACATGCAATTTATGGATATAATTCAAACGGGTGGATATTAATATCAACACCACAGCCCTTCTGAATCTCCTAACCAATTTCTTCGGGATAAAAGGTGACGTTTTCGCTTTTCTGCACTCACTCTCCTGGAATAGAACAGTGTACCTCACTCATCCCAACCTCTCCTATACCTGATCTATCAATGCAGGTATGCTGCAAGGTGGCGTTTTATCAGGGCTACTTTTTACCGCCCTCCTTATTCCGGCGCCGCCGTAGCCAGGTGGGCAGGAGCAGCAGTGCGTAGCACGCGCTTCTTGATTAGACCGGGGTTCGAGCCAGTCACCACCAAATACGGAGGATGCGGAAAGGTCAGGGAATGACCACCGCATATCCTCGGAGCAATATGGCCTTAGTTGCTAATGCTCCTAAAAAAAAAAAAATAAATAAGTAACAAACCAACAAGCAGCAAGAAAAGAACTGAAAAGCAAAAAATAATTTTAATATCATATACTTGGATTTCAGCAAAGCTTTTGATTCTGGTGCACATAAAAGATTGCTGTTCAAATTGGAACCGTGTGGCAGTACGTTCCAGTTACTGCCCTGGACAAAGGGATGCTTGAGTGAGAAAAGACAGTTGTTATTAATGGACACTGCTCTTTTCGTGGACTAATGTTAACAGGTTCGGGCCCATTGTTGTTTTCTGTATTTGTTAATGATATTGATGAAGATATATCAGGCTTATTGTCTAAGTTTGCAGATGATACAAAAGTTGGCCGGGTGATTAATGACAGTAATCAGGATAAACTACTGCAATAGTATCAAGGAAAATTAGACAGGTGCGCTGGGAAGTGGCATTGAAGGTTACATTGACAAATTCATTTTATTGCATGTGGATAGCAGTAATCCCAGATGAACGTACCGAGTGTGGTACTATACTTCTTTAACCAGGGTGGTTGAAAGTGGAAAAGGCCTGGGACTAATTCTGCACTCAGATTTGAAATTCACTGAGCAGTGCAGACAGGCTGTGAGGACAGCTTATGGGGTTTTGTCAATGATGTACAGGAACTTTGCTAGTTTACCTTGAACTTTGCTACTATCAGCATGCTCAGTGCTGATAGTAGGGACAAGGAGGCGATTATCACATTGTACATGGAAATGGTTAGGTCGCATCTTGAGTACCGCATACATGTCTGGAAGCCTCACTTTAGGAAGGGTGTAAAATCTGCTGGGGAGGGGTGTCTCCGTAGCCAGGTGGGCAGGAGCAGTAGTGCATAGCACACGCTTCTTGATTAGACCGGGGTTCGAGCCCGTGACCACCAAATACGGAGGATGCAGAAAGGTCAGGGAATGACCACCGCATTTTCCCGGAGCAATATGGCCTTAGTTTCTAATGCTCCTAAAAAAACAAATAACAACAACTGCTGGGGAGGATGCAGAGAAGGGCAACGAGATTAGTGAGGAAGTAAAATGCATTTGCAGATTTATTGAAGTGGGATTTGTAGAACTGATGTCTCTTGGTAAGACCACGAAAGACTTCAGTTCTGCGTGCAAATTACAGCTTCTGAAGACTGGGTACCTACGAGGTGAACTGATTGAGGTGTTTTAGGTTTTGAATAGATTGAGCATGCACAGTGCTGATAGTATTCTTTTTGCTGAAGAATTTATGCCTCCTTACACACTTGGGGGGGAAATTCAAATTGTGGAAGGATAGTTGTAGGATAGATGTCATCCGTGAAAGTATGTCGTTTTGCCACTTGTCACACATTTGGAGAGGGCTCGAATTTTTTTTTTTATGTAAACCCCAAACACGAGAGGTATTAGAACCTATAGTACTTAGTACCGTGCTTGAGTTGGAGGTTCAGAAGACGAAAGAAGATATTTGTTGACATTGGACTTGAACTCCTGTAGACTGTAAATTTCAGGAAATATGTATGAAGGAAGGTCGTTCCAGAAAACGGCAGTTGAATGAATAAATGAGGAAGATGAAAAGTTGGTTCTGTGAGTTTGAAGTTGGACAGTAAATGGCTGGTGCACGTGTTCGCACTGTTTTGAAAGAGAGAGCGGAAATTACAGAAGCCAGTTCAGAAGAACAGTGCCCATGGAAGGATCTGTAGAAGAGTTATTCAGCAGAAACAGTACGTCTGTGAGAGAGCGAGTGGGAAGAGACTGTTAGAGATGAATCATTAATTAACCTAACTGCCCTCTTCTGAATGGAATCAAGAAGGCTGAGCGAGGCTTTGGGGGCGTAGTGTTTAGTGGAAGGCGCCACCGGTGGTTTCCCACATCTGCACCATGGTACTTTGTGAAGAATTACAGAATCTCTGTAAAAGCCAGAAAAAATGTGGTGTCTGGTTTGTGACAGAGTAGTGCTATGTTTTGATGTTCTGTCTCTGGCTGCTTAGCCGCAGGGCCCCTAAGGGAACCCCACGTTGCCCGCCACCACCACTGGGAGGTGAGCCAGGCTGCCCTTTATACTCTGGCTGGCCTCCGCCAGGGTTGCCTGAGCTTCCTGACGGAGACCAAATAAATTATTAAAAAAAGAAAAAAATATATATATAAATAAATTAAAATAAATAAAATAGATAAATAAAGTAATAGATTAAAAAAAAAGAGGATTGAAGGGGGGAATGAGTTTGGGTGGGTTGACGGCATACGTGGGAACAATATTCCATGGCAGGGTGGATTTGCGATTTATACAGAGTGAGCAGCTGTTTGGAAGAAAAGTAACGCCGAGAGCGAAAGAGAAAACCAAGTTTTTTAGATGCAGAGGAAGCAATGTTTGTAATGTGCTTGTGCCAAGAGAGATTAGAAGTCATGGTAATCCCGAAAAGAGATATATCATTTTGCCTAGAAATTGGAGTGTCACTAAAGATAAACATAGGAGCAGAAGAATCCTTTTTGCGAGATATAAGACAAGACTGAGTTTTAGAAGGGTTGAAATCAACTAAGTTGTCTTTGCCCCACTGGAGAATTACCTGAAGATCGGCATTTAAGGAATTGGTAGCGGATATTCGAGAAGTTGAAGCTGATTGAGCAGCGCGAGGTTTTTCAAAATGGAAAGTGGAATGCAATGTGCTATCATCGGCAAAACGATGGATAGGATTTCCAGTTAATGGAAGAAGGTTATTAATATACAAAAGGAAAAGAGTGGGGGAAAGAACTGAATCTTGGGGGACACCGTCATTAGTTGGAGAAGTTAGAAGACAGAGAGCCATCTACCATCACTCTCAGTGAGCGATCAGAGAGAAAACTGGATAACCAATTACAAAAAACAGTTGGCAAACTATAAGATGGAAGCTTGTTTAGAAGACCTTTATGCCAAACACGATCGAAAGCCTTTGAGATGTCAAGAGCAATTGCTTGTGTTTCACCGAACTTTTCCATTGAATGTGTCCATAAATGGGTAACATAAGCCAGAATATCACCAGTGGATCGACACTGACGGAATCCATACTGGCGATCGTTGATCAGACGGAAGGTTTCTAGGCAGTTTAAGAACTGGCGGTTAATTGGTTTCTCCATTACTTTAGAAAGAGTAGAAGTAATTGCAGTGGAACGATAATTGGATGGGAGGGATTTGTCACCCTTTTTGGGAACTGACTGGATATGAGCAAATTTCCAAGCAGAAGGAAAAACACCTTTGGAATAAGAAAGTGAAAAAAGGCAGCAAAGAACAGGAGTAAGTTCAGGAGCACAGGTTTTGAGAAGTGGAGAAATACTATCGGGACCTGGAGCTTTCTTAGCATCAAGATTCGTCAAAATCCTTCTGACATCCTTTTGACAGAAGACCACAGGAAGCATTGAATGGAGCGTGTTGAGAATGGCGGGAGGTGTTTTACCAAGATCATTAATACATGAGTTGGAAGAAAAATGGGATGCTAGCAGGTCAGCTTTATCCTTGGCTGAAGTGACAACAGAACCATCTGGTTTGGACAGAGGTGGGAGCAGAGATGGGCAAAAGTTGCGGCCAATTACGTCGGAGACTGGAGGAATTCTGTAAGGGTTTTTAAGTCGGGGTTGTAGTTAGTTGATTTTCTTAAGCAGCAGGATCTGATTTTTTTCCTGTCAGTTTTTCAGTCTGTATAACATGCAGATTGGCCCATGAACATTCGTTTGTATGCACAAAATACGCACACAGCGCAGGTGGCCTAAGGGACTTCGTGAATATTAACAGCAATAAAAAGCTTATCAGACCTTGCGGTTATTACTCCACTCCCTGTGAAAAACATGCATATTATGTAACTGTATTCCATAAACACTTCAATTTGGTTTTCAGCTCGCTTTCCATTCAGAATGTTCAGCAGATACGCAGCCTATTAAAGAAACAAATTACCATATTGTCCGGACTATAAGATGCACTTTTCTTTCTGAAAATGCTGCTTAAAATTCCCTTACGTCTCATGGTCTAAAGACAAATTAGATGCATGTAGCGAGAAATTTTTCTTATTATTATTTTTTTTTTTTGTAGTTACGCCTTATTTATAGAAAGTAAAATTTCAGATCATGGCATCCACAATGAAGGGTGTGATGGCAGCAGATTTCTGGGATTCTGCGAAGTAAGTTCCTTCTACACTGATATTTTGTTTAATAAGCACTTGTGAATTTTGTGTTTCTGATATATTCAATAAAATTTTTTTTTTTTTTTTTTTAGAAATTGGTCTTCTATTTGCATCTAATGGGCAAGTGCGTCTTATAGTCTGTAAAATACAGTAATCTTATCGTATGGATAATCTTATTTTAATTATTATATATTTATTTTTATATCTTTATTTAAATGTTTTAAGTATTTTTTTAAATATAGCTTATCAAACGAGGAAATCATATTTCGATCATTACTTTTTTTTTTTTAGTTAAAATTGTGATTGGAAGTGTTCTCTGTTATATGTTTTAGTGATAAATAAAAAAAGTAAGTAAAGTGATTTTTACAAAGTAACCTACAGATTCGACGTTAGGGTTGCTGTGATTCTTTCCGAGTACTTCACACTGTATTACGCGAGTGACCTTTATGCTTATCCCTCACTGAATTAACTGGTCTCATGCGAGAGTTGCATGCTTTTCATCCTGGAAACGTCCGGTTCTTCATCTTCAAAACAGGCAAACAGATTGAAAAATATACTGTATGTAATTTATAATACGATATACTGACTCCACTTGGCCTTAGTTGTCTCTGTGCTTATTCCTAATAATCACAACATCTAATTTGTAACCAATCTAGTTCAGAGCAGTTTAACTGCTAGCCAGTTTCGTTTTTATTTTTAACTAACTGGAGTTGGTTGAGAAGAGGCATCTCGTCAAAAGATTTGTACTAACAATTTGAAATCATTGAGTATTTCTAAATTTTTTCTGCTTTTTATAAAGCAATAACAAAGTTTTATCTTCTAATAATATTGAAGAAATGCTTAAATGGGAACGAGGTGAAGGTAGTTCAACATCATTGGGATCTGACTTATGTGGACAGTAAGCGAAAATTCGAAAACAAATTCAAAAGGAAGATGTATAATCCTTGATGGGCTATCCAGCTAAAAGTTATATGTATTTCAACGCTGCAGTTGATGAACTGAATTCTATACTTACAAGGGTTTTGTATCCGACAGCGGCGTATGGTGCTATTACCTAGTCATCAGTATTCCTGAATCAGATACTATCGACTGACCATCTCCAGGGACAAATATACATAAACATTAATAATTAAGCAATGGAAACAGTGCAGGAAATAAAGCTAGGCACGCTTGCAGAACTAATCAAACAAGAAATTACTCTCCTATTCATAGTGACATTATACCAAAAACTGAGGCAGCGAAAAAGAAAAATGTGACATAGAATTAATGGGAAAAAAATGCTGAATTCAGTCCAGTAGCAAACATGTACCAAATAACTTTTAATAGGTCATAGAAGAAAAGGATAAAAGAGTGCTACTAAAAGAAATATATATGTCAATATAAAGAAAAGATAAAGGCAACAGCTATGAAATACGGGGGGGTATGAAAAAGTTCTTACCCTTATCTAGAAATAATAGACTAAGGAAGGTGAAACTGCACAGGAACTTTAATCCTTTTCTATGTACTCTCCATGTATAGTAACACATTTCTCTCATCTATGGATCAGTTGTTTAATGCCTTGATCATAGGAGTCCGCACTTTTTGCCTGAAACCACGATTTCACTTCATTGATGACTTCCTGAGACGAATCAAAGCGATGTCCACGCAACGGTTTCTTCATTTCTCGAAACAAGAAGTCTGACGGTGCTAGATCAGGAGAATAGGTGGGTGCTGCAGTAGTACAAATCCACCGGTTGGCGAGAACATTGCTTCTGCAAAGGCGTCAGTAATCTTGGAACCCATCGTGCGGAGACCTTAGACATGTGCAGATGGTCATGTAAAATGCTGTGGGCATAACTAATTCCCCCTGCATTTGCGATGAAATGAATTGTCACACATCTGTCACCCAGCACCAGCTGCTCAACCTTTGCAACCGTCTCACTGTCTGTGGATGTTGATGGCCTTCCTTCTCTTTGCCCGTCAAAGACACTTGTACGATCGCACTGGAACTCCCATTTCCACTTTTTTACAGTGTCATAGGATGGACAATTTTGCCCATACACAGCTTTCATTTCTTCGTCAATTTCCTGAGCTTTCTTGCCCTGCAAATGCAGGAACTTGATCGCTGCTCGATACTCCACTTTCTCAACCATAGCGTCCTTCCTCAGATTCCGGGCTCCACTTCTGGAGTGGAGCCCGGACGGCATCTTTTTACTGATGTTTTAGAAAATTAGAAATGGTGTTCTAATTTTTCTTCGTCATTGTCTGTAATAATAAGTAGTTAAAGATTGAACGAACTGGAAGAATTCGAATAAAAATTAATTTTTTAAGGCATGCTTCGCACGACATAATAGGCCTGATTAAAAAAAAAAAAAAATGCGAAGAACATTTAGGAAAAATGCACTGCTATAATGCAGTTAACCGTACCGTTGAAACTCATCAGTCCTTGTGGAATTATCGCGATAACTGCATTAAACTGATGAATTGAAATAAAATGAAATAAATATTTTATCTTTCCGATTTGCTTAGCCATTTTAAAGTCAGAGGTAAAGACCCCCCTACCCCGCTGTTTGTAAAATGCAGTTAGGGAACGTAGAAACCCCACAGATCTAAATTCCGATGGCAAATGGTGCGTTGATTTATTTAGTAGGGAAATTAAAAAGTGATAGAAAATGTTTGGGGCTTCCCGTTAGCTGCCGGAAGTGCAACCGATATCGGAAAGAGGAAGTCGTAATAGCCAATTAAAGATGTTCTGGCTTGTATTGCAATTAGAAATGTGAATCGGTGTTCTCTCGATAAGGTGCAGTTTAGATAGCGGAAATTTATTTTCTCTCTGTCTCTTATTTTCCAACATGCATTTTAATGTTCCGTAGTTAAATAAAGTACGACTGTCGAAGCACGGGCTTAACACTGTCAGTCCACTCGCTGTGTATCAAAGGCCGAGGTTGGCAGTCTTTTTGTTTTTTTTTTCTTCTTTGTTTTCTTTTATCGTACCTGAAATGACTGTTATTACGATTCTCGCTGACCCCTTCTTTCTGACCTGTCTAATCAGCTTGCTTCCCTTCTTCAGATAAACGTGAGATACCTCATTTGTAGTGAAATACTCTTTCTGCTATCAGGGCAAGTGACTCGGTCTTTTAGTGCTGCATATCCTCATTTTTATTTCAGTGCAGGTATTTTATTGCTATTCTCGAAAGCTTAGTTGCTGTTTGCAGGTCATCAAAATGATCTGGCATTTACAATGAATATCTTACACCCCTCTTCCCTCCCTTTAAGAAGCATGCAAGAGAAAGTCCTCACGTTTGACACTCGATTTTATTATGAGTAATTCTTGGAGGATTCGGAACTCGAGTTAAGTGTTCATTACCTTTGCATCGATCTGTGGTTGTACTGAAAGGAAAAACAAATTAGACATTTTATTTTTCTTTCGTCGTCTTATCCCACGTACTGATATTGACGGAATAAAAATGCAAGCAGAAAAATACGATTCTGACAAAATGGATTTTAATTCTTTATTTCTTTGCACATGACCGTGCAAACAAATCAACCCAGGGTAGTCCCCCCAGGGGTCGCGGAAGTTCGAAGGAAATCATACCCAACATAATACTTTTATCATATCGCATGACACTATAGGAACTACGAGGGGGGAGGGTTCAAAAAAAGATTTGTATTCACCCAGAAGCAGTGGTGATAGAATGCTGAAACAAACACCATGTACTACACTTTTTCAACATAGTCACTAGACAAAATGATAGATTTTTGCCATCTCTCAAATGTACTTCCGCAGGCCAATTTTGTAGAAGACCGTTGACTGTCCTTCAAAGGACGACTCGGGAGCAGAAACCATCTCATCATCAACAGCAAAATGTTTTTCACGAAGAAAGGACTTCAGGACAGGAAAAAGGAAGAAATCTGAAGGTGCAAGGTCTGGGCAATAAGCAGGATGCGGCAATATTTCAAACTCACATTCGTGGCCACACATCACGACAGAATGTGAGGAATGCGGCGGGGTATTATCGTGGAGCAGGGGCACACCTTTTGACTGCTTTCTAAATGCACTTTTTTCCTTTTATAGCAGCACGTAGCTTTATGTGAAGGTTGAAATAATACTTCGCCATCACAGTACAGCCCTTTTGAAGATAATTTTTTAGTATTATGCCATGCTGATCCCAAAAAACTGACAGCATCACCTTGCCCCATTTGGTTGCACCTTTGCCTTTTTTTGGGGTGTGGGGATTCTGCATGCCTCCATTGTTTTGACATTTGTTTAGTTTTGGGATCATAGTGATGTATCCAAGTTTCATCCATGGTGACTAACCGTAAAAACTCGTGCTTTTCTTGGTGTATCGACAACGTCCCATGTGCACATTGTGCCCTTTCCTTCTGGTAAGGGGTCAGAAGTCTGGGAACCCATCTAGCAGACACTTTACTCGTATGCAACTGTTGATGGATGATGTTCTCCACAGACCGTACACTAATTCGGCGCTCTGCAGATAGTTCTTTGATGCTAACATGGCGATCTTCCAGGATTAATGCCTCAATTTTTGCAATACTCTCTTTTCTGTTACGGCAGTTGCTGCGCGGCCTGGGATTTCTTTATTATACAGTGACCATTTTTCTTTATCATACACGAACATTTCTTCGTGGACTGTTTTGGGTGTTTTCCCTTGCAGAAAGAGGAACCGAATCACTGATTTCTATAGCTCTTTATCTATTGTGACACTTCACTTCATTCAGCGCAGCAAAGAAAAAATAAATGAATTGTTAGGATCGAAGCCAAAATTTGTGTGGTTGCTACACAGGTTTCAAAGTATCAAATAAAAAAAAATCATCTTTCTATCACAACTACTTCTGGGTGAATACAAATCTTTTTTGAACGACTCTCGTACACAATATCATGCAATATGATAATGGTACTATGTATTGTGGGAACTACAATGTCACACTAAATGATAAGAGTATTATGTTTGGGTCTTATTTCTTTCCAAAATTCCTTAATTGGCGACACTCCCTCGCGACCCTATTGAAGTTCCTACAATGCCACGCAGTAAGATACAATAATTGAACGATCGGGATAAGCCTTCTGATCTTATCCACCGCCTACAATGGTTCTTATTGTACTTGTTACTGAAACTTCTTTGTTTCATGGACATGACATTCTTGGCTAAATGCACGGACAGTGAAGTGCGAGAGATAGAGAGTTTTTATACTGTACCATAATTGTCTTATAAATATAATAAATAATTATCAAAACTTATAAATTACGTATTTCCATATTGTTCCCTAGGAAAATTTAGTAGGAAAAGATTGCGCACCCCTTTTCAAGGAGGTCAGTAAGCCTCACAAAATATATTTGTTTGCTTCACCTGTTCATTTTCAAACTGTAATCCACCAAATGCGAATTTAAAATAGTTCTTTTCAAAATTGAATTTTCCGACCAGTATTTCATTTTCAATTTTTGAAACTAATAACGGAGGTCAGGTGGCAGGGCAGAACCCGAAGAAAGGTCTCTTTACAGAAAGTTCAATAATCCTTTCCTACGGACACTCAAAATCAGTATGCCGCAGCACAGTGGTGTGCCACCACACTTCTTGAAGTGTGCCTCAAGTTTAGGGAAACCCCATAACATTCAGCGGCAATCACTGTTAGGTGTGCCTTGAGTATAGCATCTTCTAACTTCAAGACTTAGTGACAAAAGTTTGGGAATCGCTGATACACAGTATAAGTAAAGCTGTTAAAGCATTAAACAATACTGATAACGATTAATGTATAGTAGACGTGGATAAAAGTCGAAACCTTTAGTGTTGTTTGAAAAGGGACAAGCGTCTCCTGTGTGCGCTTAACTCTTATTGGAATTATTGCAAAATATTGAACACAGATTCAGTATTCTTGTCGAATATCTCAGAAAATTGGGATTCAAAATCAACACTAAAAATTCCCCATGTTTAGTATTCTCTTTACAAGGGAATCCAACAGTTAGCAAACCAATCTTATATAACTTTCCGATTTCCATGATCCGATAGTATACCGAATGGTGCATAGTTTTTCACCCTAAGATATGGTTTAACCATCATGCTAGTAATTCATGCTACGCGACTCTGATGAATCTATAAACAAATCTGCAATACGTACACAACAAATTAATACAAGTCGAGTACATCATGTAGTCTACCCACCAATCCTGTACGCAAGTTAAATCTGGGCTTCAGCTGCTCCCACAACAATAAAACCTATCTTAAAAGCAGATTTTGGCTCCTCAAATGGGCTGTGTGTGTACAAACATATTGCCAGAAAAACTTCCATGGCTGCCTGAACTTATTCAGGTAAGCAGACTCACCATCACAGTCAAGTTCCTCACCGGCCTCATTTTGGGACTCATCTAGCTGAAGGAACCTGCCAACTGGTGTCAGAGCCACCCCTAAGCTCTGCTTCTCTCATAACCGCCTTCATCTTGCTGAGCATTTTTCTACCACAAGGAATGCTCCAGAGTGTGTGAGTACTCGATATCGGAATTAGTGTTCATGCCATCTAGTATTAGCAGCACAGCTTAAATGTAAAATATAAGTTGACAATGATGGATTCTTACCTCATCAAATTTTCAGTGATGGCGTACAGAAAGTATATTATACGCCAACTTTTCCCCGCCCCCCCCTTTCGAGCTGACTCCTTCAGCTAACTGCAATGTATTCTGCTCATCAGTGCCAGTAACTGGACTGAGATTTCCAAACATAGGTTTACAGAATTTCAGTGGAAAATGTCCATGAGACTTGCGTATCCAGCTAGGAAAAGCATGCTGCAGTGAATAGTGAAGAACAACTTTTTAAATGTCTCAAATGATGTAACCGGAATCAGCATTATCTGCTCCCAGTTTGCCGACTACTTGGTCTTATCATTATCTTGTATACTATATATACCTCATTATATAAATATCTCTGTATGCATTTATTGCAATTTACATACCATTTTGAAACAATTGCAATTTTATATACAATACCCTGAAACGTATTTTTCAGATCCCCTGAAGTGAAGGGTTAATTTTCTGTACACCATGTCTCTTAAGCATATGAACGTGTATATACCTTGGTGTACTGTCTGCCTCAGAACTATATATATATTCATATCTGGATATATCTATAGCATGGTTCAATGCCACGTTTTTAATTTAATTTCATGTCATGTTATCTATTTGTAATTACTGTACATGTTTTTATATTTACCCCATAACCTTGTCAAGCTCCTGGCTGTGGCGGGCACATTATTGTATCTTTACTGCACAATAAAGATTTCTTCTTCTTTTTTTAATATACAATCAAAAAATTTCTCTCTCTCCGACTTTAATTTTAGGCGCGTTAGCAATATATGCGTTAAGCGCCTTTGTCTTCACCACTGCTGTTTGTGTGTCCGTCAGTCCACACGAAATAGCTCGACTTCTAGTGGATGAATTTTCATAAAATTGTATATTTGACTCATTTAGAAAGGTTTGTCTAGATATCCCAAATTTCATTAAAAGCGGACCAAAAGAAATCTGGCAGTTATTTCTTTGTCTGTCTGTCCGTCCGCACTCGACGCCCAGGATGGATTTTTATGAGATTTTATATTGACTTTTTTTCGAAAAATTTTTCGAGCCTTCTTAAACTTCATTATAATCGGACCGATATAAATCCGGCAATTATTATATCTTTTTTACCGTATATTGTAGGTAAAAAAGGCTATTCATATACCGTATATTGTAGCAGCAGGAGCACTGGATATTATGTTTGTTACCGGTCACTGATTGGAGGAATGAATAGGAAATATGGCGGATGCGCAGAAACTAAATATTTTCGGTTCGCATAAAATTTTCTATTTATACTCCGGCACGACAACCAAGTCAGTAGAGTTTACAATAAATCGTCAATACAAATATTTATCGTATTTAGTAATCACGGTCCTGACCACTGGGCTACGTCAGGCCTATATGTATGTATGTTTTACAATTAAAAGCATAATCCCTGTTCTCATTTTGTCATAACCTTCCCCCCTGTTATCTATATTCATCCAGTATGTAAGAATGACACACTCTTTCAACTTAGGTATAGTTTTATAGGTTGACCTTCCAAGTACAGTATCTGAAATTCAAGTTTATTAAATAAATAAATAAATAAAACCCAATAATTGTTGGATGATTGAGCGGTGACCTGTGATAGATGAATAAAATATATATATAAATATAAAATAATAATAATAAAATAAATAAAAATAATAAATCACAGCCGTTAAGCAAATCAGCAAACAGAGAGATTCCGCTGTGTTGTATAGAGAGAGAGAGAGACCATGGATTCTGATGGTAATTGTATGTTCCATAGAATTATTTGTTCTGAGAACAAAACCAACAGTGCAGTACTTTCACTTCTAATGTAAAATGCGCTCTTTTCATAGGCCTGTTCGAGTCCACACTTACATAACCCTAAACACCAGACCATGAGGTGAATCCCCATCATCAAGTTTTTGATAAGCAGTTCGTAAAGAGACAAAACATTCTGGGCTATTAAAATGTAAAATAGGTTAATGTAATTACTTTTTATCCCTAGATGTAATAATGCTTGGACTCCTTACAAAACGTATTATGTGAATATGCCATATCATGAATTTTATTTGTATAATAAGCTTAATAAATTATTGTCTAGTGTTAAGTTGCTAGTTGGATAAGAGACGTAGTAAAAAGATCACATTTCAAAACTAATTACCCATAGTGATTAAGTTGAGAGAATGATTTCCTGCTCGACCAAAATAAAACTAATTATTATTCCACTGTTTTATGTTAACAAGTTCTTCACTATTGTTCTTTTGTGGTTATTGTCATCTGCTTTTATGAAGCGCTTTCAGAAAGTGGTAATTACTAATTTTTATTTCGGTTAAGCAGGAAGTTTCCAATAATACATTTTTTTCCCAGAAAAACGGAAAAACCGACGAAATTTACAATTATAACACACATGGGTGGATGTTGTTTTCGGTAATCTTTGACATTTTTTTTACTTTGTTTTTTAAGTACTGCCCGTACAATTGTTGATCAAAAGGATTAGTGGAATCCAAGCATGTGAACCTCTGAATTAAGGTCCTGAATTGATACAGAATTAACTTATCGTGGATTCCAATGCTAATTTCCCAGAAAACAGATAGTTCTCACATAAAGTAAAGACTGAGGCTGGTGTGTATCGTACCTTAACAAATTAGTATACAAACTTTATTAATATTTATTGAAGATATTATAATACAAGCATGTATTTTTTCACTTTTTTTTGTGTGAAACACAACTGAATAAAGATGTATTTCTAAGTAGTGCTTAGAAAAAGACAAAAGCCGTTTTCTGCAAATTACTTACTTTTATCAACTCCTTGGATTTATCACGTCTTTTTCACTCGTTTTACCCTCCCCCCTTCATCTCACCGTTACATGTATGGAGAAAATGAACGCTCGAAACAGGGTTGTTCTCTGTTACGTGTGACCCCAGCGTTTAATCGTATTTTTTGCGTGTATGGTATTCAACGAAAGTTATGGGTGGGTTAGGCACCAAACAACTAAGGCTATGAGGCGCCAGTATATTAAATTGCGTATGTTCTGTGTCAATTTTATGTTTTGTTGTACGAAAAATCGAACTTCCGGGAGGGGGAAAAACGTGCACACCTCGTCCAAGACTGACCAAATCAGCCACAATGTGAGGGGATAAAAAAACATAAATTCCTCGTGTCAATGATGGAATTTGATCCAAGGCGTTTTCCACTTGGTGTGGAAGAATGATGATTATATTCACTCGCGAGTACCCGAGTAAAGAATATTCATACTGGTAAGTGAGACAAGAATCAGAGTACCCAACTGTAAAATTTTAGGGAAGAGCAGCAGACTAGAAGCTAGGAAGTTTATCTTTAGGCAGCAAAGTAAACTTCGTGGGGACATTGATATAAGTTATTTTGGTTTTTAGGAGCATTAGCAACTAAGGCCATATTGCTCCGGGGATATTCGGTGGTCATTCCCTGACATTTCCGCATCCTCCGTATTTGGTGGGCACAGGCTCGAACCCCGGTCTAATCAAGAAGCGTGTGCTACGCACTACTGCTCCTGCCCACCTGGCTACGGAGGCACCGTTGATATAAGTTGCCTACAATAGTGGCCGAGACGGCAAGATTCAAGGAAGAATTGTATGGATCCTTTTATGATGATGAAAATAATATGAGAGTGATTTTTCCAACTAGCAGATGCAAAATAGTTTGCTTTCGTGCATCATTATGTCATTTTAACACTAATACTATTAGCAAAAGAATGGGAAGAGTATCTCTCGTGGTGTTGGCTTGTGACTTTCGCCAAACTACACCATGAATTCCTAATGAAGCGTAATGCGTTGGTGAATTATAGACCTGACCCAATTCCTTATGAGATATGGCGAAACTGCATCTCTCAGAGAAATGTAGTTGGAAAAATTCATGCATCAAAATATTACTGATTAACAGAAGTGAAAACGTCGCGGGTGGTAATCAAATAACTGATGTTAAAACCATTTGGCAATGTTCACTAAATGTGCACAATGCTTCAAACTTGTATTCATAAGCAATACAGAGACAGCTGTGTCTCGCCTTAGAAAAATACAAAAAAATTCCCATGAACAGCTACTACTTTTATTCATGTAATGAATGTTTCACTTTTGTGAAAGGCAAGTTTTTTTTTTTTTTTTTCAGAACATCTCTTAAATTACAATAAAATCCTCATAAATCTGGCATTCAAAAATCCGTAATTATCAAAAATGTGGCACTTTTGGTAGAAAGCGACAAAAAAAAAGTTATTGTGCATTATTTTTTTTATCAATAATCAGTGACATAAAGACAAGAAACGTGAACATCATATTTTGAACGATTTCACTTGTGGATGGGAAACGGCACAATTTTCATGGAATGTGTAAATGGTATGAAGAATCAGATTGGGTTGTTTATATTAACCCCTATTCATCCAGGCTACTCGTCATCAACAAATCGAATCTGTTACAACTCTCGACATGGAGTGACTTGAGAATATCTTCACTGTTTCTCTAAAAGTTTTTCCTAATTCATTTCTAGAGACAATTAACATAGTATAAATTGGCATGATCTTTGGGCATTTGGCACGTATGTAAATGCCCTAATTGATACTCTCTCGAAATGTACAGGATATAATTGCTTCGGCAGATCAATGGTTACAGTGTTTAATTGAAAGTCTATATTGCAGACATATTCTTTGTAAACCCAGTATAATAATTCATAGCCCCACAGTAGATCCCTAGAGGAAACCATTCATTGTTTAGATTAGTTACCATACTCATTGAACTAATTATAGAGCAGTTACTTAAAGTGATCAGATTTAAATGCGTTTTGATGTTTTCTGAGGATATTTCGAGTATTCATTTTTTAAAAAGAACTTTAATGATCGACATATTTTATGAAAAACGTGACTATTGCATACATTTAAGATGGCGATTTACAAACGTGCAGTTATATAAATTATAGATCTCAGCGAAGATTCCTTCCGAAGAAGCCTAATTTTGAAAGTACTTCTTTGGCCCTCGCTATGAGGTCATTTTTGTATTTCCATAAAATTGTATCCCGAACTGTGAACATCCTGAAGTCTGTTTTACACGAATCTTGCAGGGTGCCCACACAGTCTTTTCTATAATGGTTCATCTGCGCAAGTGAGGTATCGACGGAGTAGGTGGTACATTTCTCGAAGCAGTTAAGGGGAAAATGATTATGTAACGACACCACGTGCTCCGTGCTGTGGAAACTTTTAACGTAAAATCCTGGCATAGTAAAGTTTTTAGATCGGTATATGTGTTGCAGCATATGCAAATAAGCTGGTATTCCTTGCTCGTGCGCAGAATGTTCACTTTCCTCACCATCTTGCATGTCATCTAGAAAGTACACATTACGGACATTATAGCTAGAATGGGTGCTGTTTGTATGAAGGATTGCCTGTTGAATAATCTCCGCTATTAAATCGGACCATTGTCGATGCTTTACCGGAACAATGACTTCATCAGTATCCAAAAGCACAAGGTAATCGTAAGCGTAGAGGTTCTGATACAAACAATCGTTGTATGGGATCAGCTCATTCTGCCTTTTGTGAACAATTTTCGACTTCAAATAAAGATGCCGAAGTCCATAAAGATTCGGTTGGGTTCCAGGTAATGATATCGGGGTAATCTTCACCATATCTTTTTCTTGGTAATAACGTATTACTTTGGAGATATTTGGGTGGACTTCTAATTCATAGAGGAAAATCTTTTTGGCCCCAAGAAGATGCAGGAGTTCAATCCATTCCACTAAACGGACGCTGATGTCTTCATGAAGGAAATCTAATCCTTTTACACATACAGCAAAGTCTTGTTTCTGAGCTGGCCTTTCATTGATCACTCGTAAATTATTCGATGGTTTAGTGCATCTTTGTTCAACTAGAGATACTGAAGCTGGTACCAAGCCACTGGATTTTGTGCCATATACAGGGCATGATATTATGAAGGGCTGTAAAATATCATCTTCATAGTTCCCCCACGTTCGGATCCACATGTAAGTATAGGAGGCCGAAGAAAATACCGACCGAACCCCATCGTTAAACCAAAATTGACAAAATGTAGCTGGAGGGTTTACACGATTCACCATGGCCAGGATTCGGACTAGAGGAGTTGAACCAGTACGTGGTCTGTCATCGTAATAAGCTCCATATAGGTAGAAACTTCCATTTATTGAGGACATGCGTTGCCAGTAGACATTGTTGAAATCAAGGTCATAAAGACTTGGAAATTTATTGCATTCATCACTTATAGCCAAACCCTGAGGCTGCATCTCCCCGTAAGCAAAAGGTATATTTGAAACGTTCAATATTAACTTAAGTATATCATTATCAGCCAGAACAGGTGATTTATCTACTTTCAGAGTAGCTGAATACGAATCTGTTGAACTGTCGGCGTTTCCATTCTCCTCCGTGTAATCGTTAGACGTCACGCTTTCTGTTGGTTTCTGCTGGTGCTGCAGAAGTCCTCGATGTTTCTGACTTGTCTCTGTGACTATTCCTTGTTGATGTCGCGTGAAATGAAACACAAGGAAGAAGAATGCGAACCATATAAATACTCCGTAAATTGATGGCTTGGTAACACATATTCGGAAGCAGTGCAGTTGATAAGTCATGGAACGGTGAAGGTGGTGCCCAAGGATCGCTTCGATTGCTTTTCTGGAATGATACAATAAAATTAATGGTAGATATTAAACAGAGATAGCGTAATTCCTAAGAAAAAAATAATTATTATTTAAGGACATTAGGTATAGTCTCTTAATAGATTGACTCTTGAAGTAAAGCAGAATGTGTGCATATTTTTTACACGAAATAAAAGTATTTATTTATTTATTAAAACCATAAAATTATTTTTCACTTTAATTTTTAATCGTTTTTCCAAACCACTTCGTACATACAAAAGCAAGAAAACTTTGTTTCTCCATTATGGCTAGAAGCAGAGAGAAATTTTCACTGATGGGGGCTTGTTTACATTTCTGCCAATAAAATGATTATTTATTTATGTTATTGGGATGTTTAATTGTTCTCTTTTGCCTTTAAAGCTCCGACTGTATAGAATATAGGCCTCGATTATCTGCCGGAAGATTCCACCAAAAATTTGAATGCAGAAGCGTGTGTTTAACGGAGGATACCGTACTTTGTATTCTTAAATGTAATTGATTTGCTATGCAAACATTACAGCGTTGTTTAGTATTGATTTATACACCGTAGTTAATTCTGTTTTGCGTGTAGTAAATTTTAGATCCTGGAACTGAATCCTATGTTTATATAGGTTTTATGGGGTTCATATAGGTTTGCTTAATTTGATGCCATTCTAAAAAATGTAACGTGTGGCGTCGCTTCTGATGTCCATGTTACATTTCTACAATTAAATTCATTGTGTATAGGCTGCTAACGTGTTTCCAAATTTCTGTGTTAAGGGAAACTGTTAAATCTAAATAAGGCGTAATCATTTCTCAGTAAAATTGAATCACCATCTCTGCGCTCAGTTAGACTGAATGTAGAGGCAGGAAGTAGAGTAGTGGATATTCGGTTCTACGAGTATGTTTATAAGCTGACCCATCCCAGATTCAGTGGTCGCGCTTATTAAGCCATACGGAGAATAAGAAGGTAGGTTATATTGTCGTAGCAGAGTGCTTCCATATCACTCCATAGTGGAAATTCTCCTAGCAAGCAAAACAAGCTATGCTGGCCGATCCCGACGATGATCACAATGACGACCTCATGTGGTTCTTCCTTTCTCGATGCCGAAAAATTTAATTAAAGTGCCTTGCTCTGGACACTGTAACTTTAATGTATCAGAACTTAGGGGCTTAAGGAAAAAAATAAAAATTATACTGAGCAAATCCTGTTAGCAGGCGAGTTCGAGATCTTAGCTATATCTGAAACATGGCTTCAGCACGAGCAACAGAATATAGTGTGATTAGCAGGCTATGGAGCAGAGTTTAACTCCAGGCGAAGCAGAAGAGGAGGTGTTGCGAAGCCCATCACGCTACTCAGAAATGCACCCACAACAGCTAACTGCTTAATGCATATCCCCCTCCTCCCTGTGCCCACTATTGATATCGTGATCGGAGATTTCAAACTCACTCACGTGAGTTTTTGTTGACCACTGAAGCCACTTTGTCTATCCTGGAACTTTGTTCCGGTATAGACTAGCATGAAGGTAGTAGATCCTGGCAGCCTCCACTTTACGGGGATGGGAACGGGAGCAGACGTTGCCGCTTCACATCTGCTAAGAGCCAGGTACTGGCCGACAACATAAGAACAGAACACATTATAACATTTACCCACTCAACACACTTCATACATATGGCCGGTTTTGGCGTAAGCTTCAACACAAGTACAATAGCGGCTAATGGGGAAACCCTGGGGTCCGCCACTACAACACATGAATATCCCCCTGACCACTGAAGCCTGCAAATATATAGCTAATCAGTCATCGCCATACTAGAGAAGAAAAACCATCCTGATCTGCTATTTTCCTCCTTAACATGTATGATTGGAGAACCATCTCAGACGCTTTATGAATCGGATTATCAACTATCTATGCAACATCAATTAAACCTACTCAGGACATACTTGCCGCCAAAAAATGTCGAAACTTCCGTCATCATCATCATCACCAAGTTGCTTAACCACCAAAAATTCCTGGAAGTTAGCTACCACTATACCTTGCCATGTCCTTGAAACCTGTGACGTCTCACTTCCTACAACATTTTAATAAGTTCGGTCAATACACATTACAAAATGTGCCACCTCGAAGAAGGTCAGGATCTCGTCTCATTCCAAAGACTGGTCAAATCCAGAAGTATGTACAGCCGCACCAGATTTGGAAAAGTACTCAACAGGTTTCCGACTGTATATCTTACTCAACAGTACGAGTGCAAGTTAACAAGGAGAAATCAAGAGATATGATAGACATTGGCGCCAAACTTCAACAAGAGAAAATTCCATAAAACTTCAGTGTCCTTGTGGGTAGCACGGTTCATAGGATCGCTGTCCTCCTCACACCCAGTGGAAAAGACCTGAGTTTGAGTCCCGTCAGTCGATGACATGAAAAATTTGTATCGGCCTTTTTAACAATGTGGCCGAGTTAGTTGGTCTCAGGCGAGTGTAGCATGATCTTCCCCCCAGAAACTCGGGTTTTTCGTTCAGAAAACAGAAAATCAACCTCAGAGCAAACCTAATTTACTGACAATATGTATACGAAGCAATATGGTCTTAGTCACTGATACTCCTAAAACCCCAACAACAACAGCAACTTCAGAATCCATAACTTTCCTAGGTAGCTGGACCCAGCCCAACGGCTAGAGCATATCACTAGATTCAGTACGCCCTCAGGACAGCCAAACCCTTTTCTACATCCCGACCACGAATCACAAGAAGACATCCTTTGCATTCCATCACACCAACTGATAGCAGCAATAAATTCACTTCCATCGACTGCCACTGCTCGTCGACAAAATGCCACATTTTGTCCACCAAACCAATCACAGACCAAACCAATTTATTGGTTTGGTCTGTGATCATTTTAATTGGGGCTACCAGCCGCTGCATTTCCATTGAAGTAATTAAGGTTGTAGTTCTGTCCTGTGTAGGGAACAAGCTTTCCAGTTGGCCCATTTAATAAGCAAGAATTCAGCAGCAAGGATTATCTTCTGCGTTGTGGTAGCTGCCGATGACTACACTTCTGTGTCATGGAGGAAAGGAGTATAGATTACTGTTCTAATTTATTTCCTAATTATTTGACGATCCTTGCATATATTAAGTGTTGTTTAGCTGTCCATCGAAGAAAGGCTGCTCTGGACGTCAGCATAAAACTGAAGTTTTGGGAAAAATACTATTCAAATCTGAGTGGGTGTTATTACGGTTCCATCGGGCACTGGAGCTATTACTGTTTGGGTTGGTTTGAAGGAAACCAACCAAACAGTAATTTATCACAGACCAAACCAATAAATTGGTTTGGTCTGTGATAAATCTCTCTCTCAGCATTTTGTAACCAGTTTTTCAGATAATTCTTTGCAACAGAAAAATTGGTTTATTATTACTTTTTTTTTTTTTTTTTTACTGCTGATATTAGTAGATTCCATCTATTTGCAATGCGCATATCTTCAGATCTGCGATATCGAACAATCAAATATGTCTGCCAAATTGTGCTATTTGAAAGAGAAATTTTTAAAAGTTTTTTTTTTTTCTGGCTTTGTTCTCTCCAAGCAGGTTTTACCATTTAGTGCTTAATGGATGCTATTTTAATAATTTTTAGAAAATTTCGCCATACACACTGAGGCTGTGTTCGAGGCATACTTAAATGCCCTGAACACCGGTTTGGTTACACTATCTTATCTGCAGATGGTTTCTGTGTATAATAAAACGCTTCTCTCCTGATATTCAAAATTGCTACTAGCACCAGGAACACCACTGGAGGAGAATCAATCACACCGCCCCTGAATGGTTGTCGATCCTTAGTACTTAACTCTCCCACTGTGCGATTTATGGTATTTATTTCGTTTTATTTTGCCGAAGTTTCCTGTAAATCGGAATGTCACATGACGTGTAATGAATTAAATGGAGTATTACTGGCAAAGCGTTTGTTTTATTTGTTGACTCCTTCAGAATGGCGTAAATCTGGTTTTCCTTTTTTTTCATCAAGCGAATTCCTGTGTCAGATTTTATGTAAATAGAGTATTTCGAATGTAGGACATCGAAACAGTTCTGTGATCAAATAGAATATTTAAACTCTCCAAAATTTAATGATGAGGGGAACTAACATGAACGAATCCCTGGAGAATAGAGCCCTATATATGGCTGTTGAAAGCGACATAAAAATGTGAAACCGGTTCGGTGAGCACCTGGAATGGCTATGTCATTAAAAAGGAGAGGGAAATTAAACAAACTTGAGCATTAACTGGTAACGACGAAGAACGTGCTTAATTCAATAGTAGTCGTAAATTTTTTGTTGACTTTTATTATTCCTATTGCAAAACGTGATGTTTTTGGCAGTTTAATCATTTAATTATAGAAAAAAAAATAAAGAAAGACAAAAGACACAACAAGCAATATTTTTCATATGTGATCCTTCGCGGTTAGCTCAGTTTTTGAGGTCTCCGTACTCCCACATAGTGTGGAAAAGTCCTGGTTTCGATTTCTTCTAGTCGGAGAAAATTTATAGGCTCTTTTAATATTATTGATGAGTTAGTCTGTCTCGGTCGAGAGTTTAGTGGGTTTTTTTCTCCAGGGAACTCTGGATTTTAATCCAGCAAACCGACTATAGGGTACATTGCGGTTCACAGACACAGTACAGTGATTCCTCACTGTACTGTGAAACGTATTCCTCACAGCCTTGGTTTATTCCAGCGCAACATCTTATAACAACAACACGAACGGCAACGATATTGCACAAGTAGTTCGTTCGTCTAGCATATTTTCTGTATTGACAGAAACAAAGCAAATTACTTAAGCTGGCTTTGCTAGCTTAAGTAATTTGACCTTTTTAACGAAATGTGCTGGTAAATTTTAAAAACTTTAGAAATTATAACTTCAGTATGCGTCATGTCGAAGTGCAAGAATCCAGAAAACGTATTTCAAATCTGACAGCTATGCAACAGTCTGAAAACTGTTGCATAGCTGTCAGATCACGTTTATTATATTCCAAAAATAGATAGAAAATACAAATTTTAATTGGATTAAGCGGAATACTTCGCTGTTTGTAGTCAGTTCATTTTGATTATGCAGGTCAGAAGCTAAGCGGGAAGTTGGAAATCTTGAAAGTTTTTATCAGAGAAAATAATACGCTAGAACATTTGAATGTCAACGGCAATTAGGTCAAATATTTATTCCTTCTGTTTGGTTGCCGCGACATTTGATTTCCAATTGGATTTACACTAAAAGGGACTGTTTACACATTTTCTTAAAGAAAATACTCACTTGAAAATATCCGAACGTTATAAATTTGGCAGTTGAAACTTTCTTAAGCCATATATGTATGTATCTGTGTAGGTCGCCACCTGGAACGTTAGTTCATCTCCGCCTCGTTTCACTTTTAAGATAAAGGACTCTGTAGAAATGGCTAGAAATTAATGAACTGGCTATTTGGCTACGCGCATTATCAGGTCGGAAACGCACCACCACCACGGGAAGGTAGACAGGATGCTACCAGCCAGCAGCAGAAGCGAGGGGCGCCCAGAGCCCAACAAAGTTTGAGCCAAAGACTCTAGCCAGAAATTGTTAAAAAAATAATCTTAACAACTATACAAAAATTAAACACTGTACACAAGATTAACCTCAACATATTGAGGTAATCAAATGATAATTTGAGGTTTTCAAAGTAAACAGCAAGTAATCTCGTTAAATTTTAAAAATTAACATACATATCAAAAATTAAAGGTTATGTATAAGATCAAAGAAAATAAAGATAATAATCCTCAACCAAATAAAAAAAGAAAAGCACAAGTCCGAAATTGCACATCTTGTTGAGAAAATGGACCTCATTGTAATGAAGGTGAAGAGTCTTGAGCTAAATTTGAAACAGTCGCAGGTGTAGTCATTGCAGAAAAAATTGCAAGCGTTTTATTGAAGGCGGCCTTAGCAACATCCTGAAGGGCGCGGTAACTCGTGGCATTTGATACAAAATTAGGTTTCAATCCTGGTGAAAAGTTGGGAATTGCATTCTGCAGAGTTACTCGAAATTCATTATATGAGGGACAAGAGTACAACACGAGCTGCCAATCTTCCACAGAGTTCCGTGAGAGACAAGCGAAATTTAAACAGTTTCTGATTTAATGATCCATGTTCTGATAACAAATAGGAGGTAAACAAGTCAAGAACCAGACTGTAGCTTTTTTATCCATAACAGTGTCAACTTCAGGAAAAAAAATTACGTGTTACGCTGCCCAGTGTTGTGCTTTCTCACCTACTCTGCCACAAACTGATGAACTCTTGCCAAATTATTTGTCGTTCAGCTTTAGTATCGACTTGAGTGTTAATAGAAATTCCAAGGATCTGAGTGGAAATATGACGTTTTAGGCGATAACATAAGCCTCTGAAAATTACACAGAGATGGAGTGGTAACGTCTCAGTTAAAACCTGCAAAGCAAGTGTTGAAACCGTTCGACAAATCTTCAAAATGCAAAGTAACATTGTACGCTGGATTGACATCAATTTTGATTGAAATTTTACAGTTCGTGCCCTATGGAACTAAGCGCCAGCAGCATAGGCAACCATAGGGAAAAACACAGTGTTGTAGTGGATTCTTAAAGATCTTCTAGAAAGACCCCACTCAGTTCTAGAAACTCTGACAAGAGCGCCGGTGAAATTTTATAATCTTAATTCGCAGATTGAATAAGCCATATGTATATTAATATTAAAATGTAAAAGAATTGATAAAGTTGCCTAAAGACGTATATATCTGGGAAACTTTCATGTGGGTGTGAGTACACACACACACACTGAATCCCATATTTATTTACGTTTTCCCTCTGTTTACGTTTTATTTAGGTCCCATTTATTTCTATTTGTATTTATACCTTTTCCCTTAAATAAGCTTTTGATAAACCTGTTTTGCGAAGTCTGTTGCTTTAATGGAATTCATCTTTTATAGAAATAAAGAAATTTTTAATGGCTCTGAACTAAAATAGGATCTACGTTCGTATAAGTTGGAAAGGTAACATTGTGAAATTCAATCCTAACGGAACTGATCTGAACCGTCAAGACTTCGTTTTCCTCTTAAGATAATTTAGCATCCTTCACACTGGCTTTAAGCAGAAAAACGAGTTGGGGTCATTGTCATCAAGAAAAAAGATAAAGGAGAAGAGCACGCACATATATGCAAGAAAAAGAGAAGGGCAGGCACGAAGATGCTAAGCAGAATCACGTGACACGTGCAGCATCCTCAATGTGAATGTCCATCAAAAGGTGGTTTTTCGATCTCAAGGTCGTGCGACCAGGAACAGCTAATGACACGCCGCTTTGGCAACTTTAGAACAGCCTGTACCTGTAGACGCGGAACATAATTGAGGAAGAGTGATTTTATCGGCCGTTGCTCTGTAAAAGCGTCGACAGGTGGATGTAATTGAGTCAGGTGTTTCCAGCCTTTTTACTTTTGTTTACCGTGACTCACCTAGTAAAATTTCCTTAGGACTGTTTTTTTAGGATTATCATGTTAAATAATTCTAAAGAACAGTCATATTAATGAAATTAAACTTTTACACAGTGCGAAAGACCACGAGAAATCAGTAGTATTGCAAGTTGATTTTTATGCACTGCAAAAAATTCTGGAGACAAACACATAGGAATTCCGCCTAGAAGATGGAGAGTAGATGAACATTATTGCATTTTGATTTTGTTACTAAGGAAACTTGCTTCGCAAAAGGTTCTAAGTCGCTACCACTTAAATACATCGTGGTATCTTATGATCTCCTTTTATACCATTAGATGATTGGGTTATTCTAGTGGAAAAATATGTATCCTTTGGCTAGCATTGACTTGGTAATGCTTGAAGGGTTATTCAGCCCATCGCCATATTTTTTTTTTGTTTCAAATTTTTTTATTGTTTCTTGAGCGCACTTACTCAGCTTCATCAGGCAGAGCATTCTCCTTTCGGATATTGTCACTTAACTTTTACGAACCTCTTGACGCCGATAAGAGTCCACTAAATAAGTTTCTCCAGTCGGACACATTTTCATTTTTGGATATCATTTTATTTCTCTGGTTTGTTGCTGTTGTATTAAACGAAAAGGAAAAGATGAATGTGAGTTCAGCTTACCAAGCAATGTAGTTAACCAGCAGGTAAGCTGGACAAATATGGTGTGTGCTATTTCAGTGAGTATTTCGGGTATTCAAAAATAGCCATCACTGTGACATTTTCGTGCCATCCTGATTATTGAACAGAAAGTTGCTAGAGTTCCTTCATACGAGGAACCACACGATCAATGTGGGCATCGAGTTGAGTTCTCAGAGAAATACAAGAAATTTTATGCACTCGAAATGTTCTCCTTTCATCGCTTCTTTGAAATGTCTGCGTTGGTGGTTGTTACAATAGGATTCCCTCAGAAAAACGCTTCTATTTTACGCAACCGAAAGTACCAAGCAAACACTTTTTGTTAGTCTTTTCTCCAGCGTGGATTCATTACCTCATTGGAAAGCGCCGTAGTCTTTCTCCTCGTGACCGTAGTTCTCTTTGTACGCAAGCACGCAGAGTTGAACTGACTAAATTCTTCGCTAATCATGAACTCGTTGAGAAGGTTATAGCTGTTTTCACCCAGTTTATAAGACTACTTCCTTAAAGAACTATAGGTCTTCAACCTTACGCTCTGTTATAAATCTGACATAGTACATAAATCTGACATAACTTAGAATGAGACTCTGTGCTTTGAAGTATTCAGTTGCCATCCCTTTTTCTCTCTCTTAAACACACGCTGCGAAAGAGAATGAAAGGGGAACTAAACCTCTGACCGCTTTTACTTCCGGAATCCATTTTCCTTCTCTTCTTAAATGTTCTGTTTGACACTTTGGCATTTATGTCAGAATTATTCACACTTCTGCAGCCCCAAATAATATAGCGCTAATTTTCGTTTTTCTTTTTGATTTTGTTCCGCTTGAGCGGCTTACATACAGCTAACTGGTTTACCTCGATCTCATTTTAACTCTGTCTAGCAAATCTTTGAACGCCGTCATTTTGATAAAATTGATGTCTTGAGTTTTTTTTTGTAATTACAGGCATCCTTCGGTGCTTCCTTATTTGGTGGACATCGTTGTTTTAATTTCCGTTTGCTGTTACTAATTTGTTGCCTTGAAGACGACCTTTTCGTCTCCTAACTGCTTTTTGTAACGAATCCTCGACAGGAAGATTTCCTTTTCGCAGATTTCTCGCTTCTTTTCCTTACAAACTTTGAAGATTCCAGTAATGCTATAATTAGCCTGAGTGCTTCGCAAGTATGATCAAGAACTGTGAGTTGTAGATGCTAATCTCTATCAAATTAGATCCACTTCCATGAAGCACTCGTGCATTGAGGTTAAAAGTATCCAGCCTAATGTTCAAAGACACTGTATTTTGATAGATAATCGCATAAGTTTTAATTGAAGGAATTGGCAGCGCATATTTGGGTAATGTAATAAATGTCACAGAGAAAGCTTGTTTTTGACCTTCCTGCTACGTTAAGGTGATATTACTGTGATGATACTATCCATTTTATCATTTTTGGCCTGTTGCCAACCGAAACAAGTCTTTTTCACGTGGGCTCTTATACCGGCGGGTTTTAATTTATCACCGGCTTCAACTTCGGAACAAGACTACCAGACAAGAAACCAAACCTTCATTCAGCACTAACCCCAGGAGATGTACAACCAGTGCCTAGAGCAGGAGCAAGAAAAATAGAGAGGGACAAAACGAGAAAGAAGAGGAAATTTGATATTTTAATAGAAGCTTCTGTCGAGAAATAGCTGGAAGAATCAACGATGCTTTTGAGGAAATAAAGAAAGCCAAGAAAGGCTGCTTTTCCCCTGATGCAAAATGCGATCAAAAATCTAAATATTTATTGATGGCAATGACTTTGCGCCTATTTTCACTCGAAGTGAAAGAAAGACTGCCAATGTATTTTGTACATTCCTTTTGTTTCTACTTACTGATAATAATAATAATAATAATAATAAGATTCTTTATTAACATAAATCGTATACATTAGTGATTCCTTACACAGAAAGCCAGAGGAGTCCTACAATACATTGTCTATACTAGTGAACAAACACTGAGATACAGAGTTAAGCTACATTGAGAAGATACATAAAATAAAAGATAATAATAAATAAATAAAAAGTAATTAAAACGAAAAAGGACTACAAGTTGAGTAGAACATAGAATGACATTGGCTAACTATGACCGGCACTTATGCAATTGTTCTTTACAAACAGAAAGATAGGCCAAGATGTCATCGCGATATGCCTTGTCAATAGATATGTCGATGTTGAGCGAGTTCAGTGTCCAGAGTCACATTTGGGAAATGTCTCTTGAAATTCTGTAACCTCTGGAGCCTTGAGCACAAGGAGGAGTCACTGTGGAGGATATTGTTTTATATTACCGTATTTGTTATATTTTTGAAATTTTCAAAGCAATGCCATCACATTTCTGTTATTTATCTATGTCAATAGCCCCATTTGAGGTATTTGTCACGAAATTGCTAAATTAGGGAGAGGAACAGCAGGCAACTACATACTAATGCCATGGAAGAAAAGGCCTAGTTTAAGGTTACCTTGAACCGCCTGTTTTTTCCCTCCCTGCTATGGTTATTTACCTTAGGCATAACAAAAAGTGAACTGTGAGATAAGGGGACTTCCGTTTACCTATAAGTACTTACGCTGGTTGCAAACTGGTTTTTCATTTATACAAATAAATGCTAACCAGCAAATACAAATGCATATTCTCCCGATTAAATCAGTTGAGGATGCGAGATTGCATGAAAGTGATGCCTGCCGGTCCACCAGTGCCGTATTAAGATTTTTTTTTTTTTTTTTTTGAAAGTATGCGTGCTTCAGAAATGGATTGTTCTTGCTTTATAATGTGGGTTTTTTTTTTTTTTTTTTTTTTTTTTTTTTTTTTCAGGCCTGCGCAAACCATTAATATTTAGTTGAATTTATGAGCTATTATTACTAATAAATTATTGTTTGTGGAGGAATGTGCCATTCTCGAGATCGGCACATTCCTCCACGCATTTCTGAAAATCAATCTGATTTTTAATAAAGATATTTTAGATGGGAGAAACAATATCGAGGACAAATAGCCGTCGGGACGGTGTTCTACTGCAGTGACAGATACAAACAGTGAAAATATGACTATTGTGTATTAGATAAGTCATCATGAGGGAGTATATTCACAGACGTAGTGGGACATAATGCTTTAAAAGACAATTTCGGAGAGTGTACGTTGAATGGATTCCGTGTCACTTTGAGAGACATGAAGCTGTAAAGAATGGAGGCATGTTAGCACTGGCGTGTTGCGAGTGGATGTAATCACCATCCCGTCCTTCCTTCCACGCTATGTAGAAAAGGCTTTGGGTTCAAATACCTCAATGACGTGAGGAACTTTTAGGCAGGGTTAATAGGGCTCTGTCGAGGATAGCTTGATGTTTCTCTGGAAACGACTTTTCTGTCCGAAAAACAGAATGAAAGCACTTTTCAGGTGAATTGGTCGGTTCTTGGGTTTTATTGGCGCATTTGCAACTTTCAGGTGACGCTTATGTCATAGCTGCTTTATTGCTTAACATACGCATGAGCGAGCGAGCGCGCGCGCGCGCGCGCGCGCACACACACACACACACACACACACACACACACACACACACACACACAATAGCCACTTTATTAGGTTCATCTATTTAATAGCGAGCGGGTCTCCCCACCTTTAGTCCCAGAAAATTCTGGATTCATCGTAGCATAGATTCAACGAGGTGTTGGATCTCTTCTCTGAAACCCTCGTTCCGTCTCATAATGCAGGTACTCAATTGGATTAAGAGCTGATAACTGGGGAGGCCACCGCAGTAGATTGAATTCACTGTCGTTTCTAGAACCAGTATTGTAATTCTTGTCTTTTGACATGGCGCATTATCCTGTTGTAAGAACCCATTTGTAGGTGGTTACAATGCAGCCATGAAGGGATCAATTTCCAGTTTTCCAGCGCCTGATCGGTAACAGTTTACCGATAAGTTGTGGCATCCGGGGTCATATCCAAAACTGTGTTCATGTGAAGTTTTTCTCTTAGTTTTGGTGAGTAGAACTTACTCCCAACTTTACGTCATTTCCCTGCATTTTGAATGCATTTTTATGAGTGACAATTCCCTCGCAAGTAGCACAGCTCCACTTTGTTCCACCTTTCGCAAGTGTTTCTCCTCGATGGCACACGCAAGCTAAGTGCAGATCACGTTGCAGGGGATCAAAATGATCATCCTTAGACACCGACTAACTCGGCCACTTGATGTACTCCGAAAAAAGCCCATAAAATTTTCCCTTTTCTTGATAGGATTCCAAACAACTTTACTACCAAAACTCCTAGAATTTTGAAAAATTCGTATTTCTCGGGAATCAAAAACGCCCGTAAAAATCCTGCTCGCCTCGATAGGATTCGACTTGGGCATTTTCACAAGTTCTGGAAGCACAGTGATCATAACTGTAGTTGGTACCGAAATGGGAATTTATTTGCAAACAGTTGTATTTTACTAACAGAGTGAAGTCCTGGCCTGTTTTCCAGATCGTGTTTCTTTGGAGCTGGCTCAGGAGCGGTAGTCTCGTTCTGTGCCCTCCACGTGTTAGCTGATGTATAATGGTTATGAACGTCTTCGTTCTAGATTACTGTATGTAAGGGCGCCTCCGTAGCCAGGTGGGAAGGAGCAGCAGTGCGTAACGCTTCTTGATTAGACCGGGGTTCGAGCCCGTCACCACCAAATACGGAGGATGCGGAAAA
Organism: Mastigoproctus giganteus; assembly: GCF_048544385.1. Taxonomy (NCBI): domain Eukaryota; kingdom Metazoa; phylum Arthropoda; class Arachnida; order Uropygi; family Thelyphonidae; genus Mastigoproctus; species Mastigoproctus giganteus. Next base: position 125,266,952 of record NC_143578.1, read on the forward strand.
GTCAGGGAATGACCACCGCATATTCCCGGAGCAATATGGCCTTAGTTACTAATGCTCCTAAAAACCAAATAACAAACAAACAAACAAACTGTATTATTATTATTATTATTATTATTAAAATCCGTTTATTAAAAATAGCAAGTGTTTGCCTTCACCCCTTATACACAGCCAACCGGCTAGAAGGGTGTACAAAATGCAAGAATTGCAATTATATACAATATAAGAAGGGTGTACAAAGAGCAAAAATTACAATTATTTACAGTATTTACAATATAAGAAGAGTGTACAAAAATGCACGAATACAATTATTTACAATATTTATACAAATTGTTTACAAATTCACTCACTGTCAAGATTATAGTTGAATTAAGCTGTGCGCTTCTGAGATGCTCTTCACTCTGTACTTCTTGCTTTCGGAGTATTTCACAGGGTCTATTGTCAATGAGTTGAAAAGGTTCACTGCGTTGTTTGGGAAGAAGTTCTTCAGACAGCACAGGTTGGATAGTGTAGAATGCAACGGTAGGTAGGGGTTGTCAATACTGCGCCCAGCACGTGGAGTAGAGATAAGTCCTCGAAGACTGGGGGCGTCAATCACTCCGGTAAGCATCTGAGAAAGAAGAAGAATATTCCTGGATGCAATGTGAACTCTCCAGGGGGTGATATTTAAGTTGGTATATAACACAGCCCTGGAGATGGTGAAAGCATTGCCCGTGACCCTGTTCATCCATCGCATTACCCAGTACTCGACTGCGAGGAATCTATTTATGTACGACGTCGGGGCAGAAGACCAGATTGGTGATGCATACAATGCGATAGGTTGTAGGCACCGCTGGACGTATCCACCGACTATATCTACGTTCAGTAACCCCGTCAGCTCTTGTCGAATTGCCCACATCGCCGAGAAAGTCTTCGTTTTCATGGTCGAGAAATGGTTCTGAAAAGTGAGGCCCTCGTCCCAAGTCAAGCCGAGGTCGGTGTGAGACTTCACTTTCCTTATCTGCACTCCATTGTGATAGGCTGTGATATCATTTTTTATTCTCTTTTTTGTAAAGGTAAGTTGAGCTGATTTTGAAGAATTTATTTCCAGACCTATTTGCAGTAGATATGCTACAAGGTTGTCGATCAGAACGGAGACTCGCTGATTAGTCAGATGAGTTTGCTCAGCTTCTTTAGACGTTATGTATAATTTGAGGTCGTCTGCATACGATGAGAAATCAGTATACCTTGCGAGGAAGGGTTCAAGGGCAGCAGCGAACAGTACACAGGATAGGACACCTCCCTGTGGTACTCCTCTCGTTATAATGCACTCCTGATGGAAGGATTTATAGCTGATGATGAGTTGTCTTGGCGTAAGGATGCGGTTGATGGTTTTTAGCAGGCTTCCAGTAATGCCAAAGTACTTTTCTAGAATGTTGATGAGAGCGGGAATTGAGAGTTTATCATAGGCAGATGAAATATCCAGGAAGATGACGTCTAGCTGAGATTTACTGTTGAGAATACTTATGTAAAGAATACTTTCGCATTTAGTGCAGTTTCTACACACCAGGTAAAAATGGATTTGTGTTCGATTTTCGTTGCCCTTCGAAGTTGAAAAATACTTCCCTTTGGTACGGGGGGGACATTCATGGATTTTTTTCTTACCTAGCTGAGTAATTCGGTCGCTGGCGATGAAATTTTTTTTTTCTAGCAAAGCTCACAAACCTACCGTCGACTGCACGCAGTTTACGCACTCGATATACCAATGTCTCGTGCGTGGGCTTAGTTTTCTCTACATGCTTTCTGAACAGCCAGCTCAATCCACCCAACGTAAAGGACAAGGCTTACACCGAGGTGCAGTCCCAGACGCAGGGGCTAAAGGGTCTATAGCTCCTTTAGTCACTGCACCATTATTTCGGGCTGATCAGAATAATGTGGATTTTTGATGTGAAAACATCAATGACGGCACTAAAGTAAAATCGATCGGTAACGGAAATGATGCAAATGACGTCACTTCCTATTAGGTTCTATTAAATTTTAAATGACGCATATGACGTCACTTCCTAAATGGCGCTAATGACACTAATTCATTCACTAACGTTGATTCGGTAGAGTAAACAGCGGGTAGTAATATTATGCAAAAATAAAAGCAAAATATTATGCAAGAAAGCGGGTAGTAATTTTATGTAACAGTAAAATGCAGCCTTTAAATAAAATTTGCTTCTCAAGATTTTGATCAACATGAACCTTCTGAGTAGCGCAAATAAGTAAGTTTCGAACAAACCGTTCAAAAATTTAAACGATTTTACTCTAGTGCCGCCATAGATATTTTCACATAAAATAAAACATTTTTCGTGTGCGTACAGGGTACACACGCTGCTTTTTTTTATTACTGTGTGATTAAAGCTTAATGATCACCCGGAACACTGCTTTAGCCCCTCCTTTCTTAGAAAATTCAGCGACCGCCCCTGCGTACACCCCACCTAAAGCTCCCTTCATTCATATCAATTTGGTCATCCTGATAACACTTTGCTTATTCGAATATTATTTAGACCAGTGCTTTCCCAAGCGTGTGATCCGCTGGACTTGACGAAAAAATATAACACAGCTTATTTGTGATAGGCAAAAATCCCAATAACTTGATGGGAGATACAGGTATGCCTATAACCTGACCCTTACTAGTTACGTTAAGGACGAGTACGTAGCATTGTTTCTCAAAAATAGTTATTAATTTATTTGACCGTATAGTTTAATATTTTTTGTGATTCATGTCATCTGCCTCAAATATAAAAGCGCTCCTTATCTGAAAAGCGGTTAGGAAACACTGATCTAGACTGCCACTAACGAATCATCTTAGAGGCTCCCAGTTCAGCAGTGGATGATAAAGTCAAGGTTCAAAACTTAAATTGGCTACGCACCTATCCCAAAAGAATTCGTGGAGCACTGATGTGAGAAAAGCGTTCTGAGTAGTAGGAGAACACGAGACGTGATAGATCCCATTAATTTGTTGTAATTTGTTTTAGAAAGAAAATTGGTACATAGAACTTGAACGACTCTTGTATTTGTATTAAAGCGTTCCTGTTATTTTGGTTTATCTTTCATTTTAACTTTTAAAATTTCTAGAAAGGAATAGCGAAAGCTTAAAAAGCGGTACTCACCTTGAAATTAATCTGCGATGGTTTACTTAGGAAGCGTGGTTAATGTTTAAGTTGAATTGTTGAATTGAAAATTAAAAGGGAGGGAAGTAGATAAAAGTTGACTGAGTTAAATAGGCGCAAGGAAATAGAAGTGTACACATCCAATCCTTGGTTGTCATCGAAATAAAGAGAAGAAGGAATGATTAAAAACTATGTAAGTGAATCCGATGAAGCCAATAGTCTTTACGAGGACTTTCGTTAGTTAGAGAACGTCTTCAGTTGGCAATGTGTGGGGAGAGAACGCGCGTGATATTTTAAGAATAAAAAATTATACTCTCGTGATGCCTTTTTTGACATGTGGGAACTTTAATCTCGAGAGGTTCCAAATTGGGGAAAGATTGAAGGGGAGTTTAGAATTTAGAATTTTGAGGTTAGAGTGGTGCTTGTACCATTCAATAACTAGGGCTTCATATTGGAGTATTCTGTAACTGGATTTTAGTTTAATGATTGAAATGGCAGAGTCGATGAGCGGGTTGTGGTTGTGAGTCTGGGCATGAGTTGTAAGTTCTGTGACAGATTGGTTGGACATGAGACTATGAAAATGGTAGTATGCACGGGTATTGGATGTTTTTGATGAGCCAAATTTAGTAGTGGTACTTCCGATATAACATGTGTTGCAGTTTGGTTGACAATTGATGAGGTATATAATATTATTAAGGTCGTTTGTAGGATATTTGTATGAGTCTTTATAGGTGCTGAAGAAGGATCCTAATTTGTTGTAGGTGGAAAAAACAAGGGAGATATCAGTGTTGTTAAATAGGCGTCGGAACTGTCCTCAAAATTCTAAATTCTAAACTCCCCTTCAATCTTTCCCCAATTTGGAACCTCTCGAGATTAAAGTTCCCACATGTCAAAAAAGGCATCACGAGAGTATAATTTTTTATTCTTAAAATATCACGCGCGTTCTCTCCCCACACATTGCCAACTGAAGACGTTCTCTAACTAACGAAAGTCCTCGTAAAGACTATTGGCTTCATCGGATTCACTTACATAGTTTTTAATCATTCCTTCTTCTCTTTATTTCGATGACAACCAAGGATTGGATGTGTACACTTCTATTTCCTTGCGCCTATTTAACTCAGTCAACTTTTATCTACTTCCCTCCCTTTTAATTTTCAATTCAACAATTCAACTTAAACATTAACCACGCTTCCTAAGTAAACCATCGCAGATTAATTTCAAGGTGAGTACCGCTTTTTAAGCTTTCGCTATTCCTTTCTAGTCCATTAACACGGTACTTGAAGATTTCTAAAAATTTCATACTTTTAAAATTTCTTAATTTAATTTCTCGGAAATAATAGCAATAAAAAAGGTGAATCTGTTATGTAATCGAAAAATGTAAAAATGAGATTTAACCTGTTCAGAAATAGTCACAAAGTTGTAGCAAATGCTCAACTGCTTGATAGACGGGTAGAAGCGGTACCTGATACAGTTGACTCTCCAGTATTTAAAAATTCATCCTTTACACTTTTATAAGATAAACCTACGGACGATTCTACTCATAAAGACCAACATCCTCAGTCTAGCGAAACTCTTCATAGTTAGGATGGAGTAACTCTCCGTTATGGGAATCGTCACTCGGTCATCTGTTCTGAGCAGATCCTTACGAAGAAGCAAATCGCCATCCTTCCTAACCTGGAACCTGTCTGAATTCCCTCCAGGACAGTCTCGATTCCTTTAGCCAGCTGCACAAATCCCCCCCCCCAGGTCTTTTTCATTTTCCACTACCCTCAATGTAGCACTACAGCGTTTAATTGTTACTCTGGGGTAACTGCTATTCATATGCAATACTAGCATTTGTCAATGTTAAACTTCAATTGCTATTTCTCAGCCCATCTGTGTAACTTTTTTAGATCATTTTGCAGTAACATACTGTCATTCCTTTCATTAACCACCCTGCTAACCTTTGTATCATCTGCAAGCTTGGACATTAAGCCTGATATCCTTCATCATTATCATTTATAAAAAATGGAAAACAAAAATAGGCCCAACACCGAACCCTGGGGGACCTCCCTAATAACACTAGCCCATGAAGAGCAGTGTCCATTGATTACCAGTTTCTGTCTTCTCACATTCAACCACCCCTTTATCCATAGCAGCAACTTGCCCTTAATGTCACTCTGGTCCAATTTGTACAGCTCTCTTTTACGTGCAACAGTATCAAAAGCTTTCCTGAAATACAAGTATATGATACTTGTATTTCAGGAAAGTTATGATACCAGAACTATTTTTTGCATCCAGTTCCTTAGTGCTGCATCGTAGTACGGCTCCAAGACCATTACACCAAAGCCGGGCTCCAGTCCAACTTCCAGTTTGGATTTCGACCGGGGCGTTGCACAGAAGACGCGTTGCAAAGGATCATCTCTGCAGTCTCAACTTCTACTTTCAAATACTACCTACTAATAGCAATAGATTTTGCAGGAGCCTTCTATAGGCTCTGGTGGGCAAGTATTCTTCGCAGACTTAGGCAAGCAAATATTCCATTAAATTTATACAAATGCATCCAAAACTACTTATCAAATAGTAAAATTACAATCTCCTCAACGTACCGAAGAATCACCAGGTCTATCTACAGAGATTGCCCCCCAGGGTTTAGTCCTTGGTCCTTTTCTGTGGAACATTGTCCTGGATGAGCTCCTTGGACTGGACCTAGGTCCTATAGCTATACAAGCCTTTGCTGATGATGTGACCATCTCGATTGAGGCTGACAGCAGAGCTTCTCTGGAAGCCAGAGGAAACCAGGCACTTCAAATCCTTCAGAACTGAGCAGCCCTAAACAAGCTAAGATTCTCACCCCAAAAGACACAATTCATTCTCCTGAAGGGATTACTGCAGCCTACTAGAAACTCCACTATCAAACTTCAAGGCCAAACCATCAAGCTAGTTTCTATGTTAAAACTACTGGGAATAGTACTTGACCCTAAGCTCACTTTCTCTCCGCGTCTTGCACACCTCCATGCAAAAGTGAGAAACCACACTGCTCTCATTGCACGGGTGAGTCGTTGTGATTGGGGATTGAATCGACGCACCCTTATGGTTCTGTACAAATCAATCTTCCTTCCCTTCATAACGTATGGATCTGGGGTCTGGTTTCGCAGGGCAACTCTTTACAACAACAAACGTAAACTGGGAACCATCCAGCGCACCATCCTTCTTACTATTACAAGGGCATGCTGCACAGTTAGCAACCCAGCCCTTCAGATTCTTGCGGGCGTCCTTCCGCTCGAACTGGAGGTTATTCGGAGGGGCCTGCACTACTGTCTATCCAGCGGTATACCAGCAACTATCCTTGGACACTCCATCAATAACCTGAATGAAATCAGGCAGGAAAAGAAACAAATTGCCATCCTACTACTTCAGACTTGGCAGGACAGATGGACTGCTACCCACAAGGGCCCAATCACCAAGAAATTTATACCTCATGTGAATGCCCCATTTCCCAAGTCTCCAAATTGGTTCTCTCCTGGTCTTTATACCACCTATCTCATTACCGGATACGGATCAATAAACCATAAACTAACATCCATGGGAATCATTGACAACCCCTACTATGCATGTAGTGAAATAGAAGACTGGAACCATCTAGTATATACTTGTCAACACTATGAGGACCTCCGCAGCATCCTGTTTACTCGTATACAATATAACCCTCAAGGAAATGAACACTTATTCATCATAGAAGAAAACTACTACTATGAGTTTACCAAGTTTGCACAAGCCCTCTTCACAAGACGGGTCATCCTATTGCCAACACAAAATAGGAACAACTCAAACATCTGATGCTTACCTAACTGGCCAACCGATCTTAACCTGGATCGGATCAACCGGCGTATGGGCTACCTGATTCCTCAGTGGCAACTTACACGCAGCTCTCTTTCTGTGTCTTATTTATCGTCCTTACCGGGTTCCCATTTCACCTGATGGCGCTTATTGCTCCATTGATAATCTTGAGGATGCCTTCGCCTACATCCTCCATATTTCTAGCTATACCCTCCTTTCTTGCGTACACTCTGTACTTCCCCGACCCTACCTTTTTTTTTTTTTTTTTTTTTTTTTTTGTCTCCGTCCAGGAAACTCTGGCGACCCTGGCGGAGACAAGCCAGAGAATATTGGGCAGCCTGGCTACCTCCTAGTGGTGTGTGCGGGCAACGTGGAGTCCCACCAGGGGCCCTGCGACCAAATGCCAGGACACACAACAGAACCTAACGCAATATGTCATATACAACACACAACACTTTTCTGCCATTTATAGTAGTACTGCATTCCTTCACAGCGAACATATAGCGCAGATGTGAGAAACAACAGGTGGCGCCTGATTCTAATACTATGCATTATCATCATAATCATCAGCCATTTTCAATCCACTGCAGGATGAAGGCCTCTCCAGCAACTTTCCAGTTCCTTCTGTTTTGAGCACTGGCCATACATTTACTACCCAAAAACTCACGAATTTCATCTCTCCATCTCCGCCTTTGTCTTCCAGGTTTTCTTCTAGCTCCTCTTGGGTACCATTCTGTTATTTTCTTAGTCCATCTGTCATCATGTCTTCGAGCTATGTGTCCTGCCCAAGACCATTTTAGTTCTTTAGTTTTGATAAGAATGTCCTTTACTTGAGTTTGCTGCCTAATCCATGTGTTTCTCCTCTTATCTAACAGTCTGATACCCAATATAATTCGTTCCATTCTTCGCTGTGTAGTTCTCAGTTTCTCTTCCATTCTTTCGGTGAGTGCCCAAGTTTCACTTCCATAAGTCATGGTGGGGAGTATACATTGGTTCATTATTTTACGTTTCAGACAAACTGGGATATTGCTCTTCAGTACACTATGCTAAATCGTAGTATCCAATCAAATTGGTCATACAAGATTTCCGCTTAAGAAACCCATTCTGTATCTGAAGTATAATTGCAGCCTTATCAAGATGATCCCACATTACTTCTTAGTAATAATATCAATAACAAAGGTGAATCTGTTACCAGTGACTCCATTATTTTCCCTGGAACAGAAGTCAAACTAATAGGTCTGTAATTACTCGTGTTACCCTATATCTTCACTCTGCGGCGATCCCTCCTGAATCCAAGGATGCTCTCATAATTATGGCTAAGGCTTGGTTTACTTCCTTCGCTGCCTCCTTTAATATAATTGTGTACACCCCATTCACGCCAAGTGCCTTTCTTATGTTTAACCTAAACAATTTCTCTTCAATTTTCCTCTCAGTTATCACAAAATGATTTAGCTCTCTCATAGAGTTTGTTAAACTTCTGGCTTTCCCTCCCTTAAAAAATTAGTCATATGTGAATATAGATGCAAAATACTCATTAAGTTTATGAACACCTCAGCAAGATCATCACCGGTGGAACCATCTACATCAAGTGGACCAATCAGATTCCTCCACTTCCATGTAGTGTTTACATAAGTAAAGAAGTCAGCTTGTTTTCTCTGCATCCTTCGCTAAAGATTTCTCGCAATCTGCCTTCGCTTGCCTACCATATTTTGTGACTTGATTACAGACTAGTTTATATCACCATAGGCGTCTGTGTCGCCTGATAATTTCTATGCATTCCATGTATTTTTCTTCTCTGCCAGGAGACCCATCAGTTCACATCACATCCATTTAGACCTAAATCTTGAATAGTATTCTTTGTTGGCATGAAAAGCCTAATAGCTTCTATGAATATATCCCTGAATGCTTCCCATTTAGAATTTGCTGATGGTAACATCATTGGTCATTGCATAGAATTTAAAAACTGAATGTGACCACTGTAGTCAACTTTACGAAAGCAAAAACCCTTCCCTTTACCCTTGATGGTAGTTACATATTTAAGTAAATCCCACTTCAGCACACTGTGATCACTGCCAACTAGTAGTTCTTTTATCTGCAGATTCTTAATATATGAGTGTCACTGCTGATAATCAGATCAAGAGTATTACTCCCTCTAGTTGTCTCTCTAACATGTTGCTGTAGAAAACAGTCAATCAGTAAATCCATAAAAGTCTTGCTAATCTGTGAATGACCAACCCACTAATTCCACTCAGTATTTGGAAAGTTAAAATTCCCCATTATAAGACACTGCGATTTACTGGCCCATTGTATTTCTCTTTACAGTTGTTCGTTATACTCATCAGTCATTAGGCCTATAATACATTCCTACACTTATTTTTGGTGTCCCATTGCTTATGTCACCCCAAACTGACTCAACATTACGCTGGCCATCCATGTCAACTGGATGCATTTCCTTAGATTTTGTGCGCTTCTTAACTAAGAGCATAATCCTTTCTCCCATCCTCCTATCCTCCCTGTACTGTCCCTGATATCCCAACAATGTCTGCATTTGATGACTTCACCAGCACTTCAAATTCATCAAATTTATTTACTATGCTCCTAGCATTGGTTTACATGCATCTGTTTTTACTCTGAGTCATCCTAACACAGCCCATGTATTTACTAGTTTCATGATGATTCCCAGCAGCTCTTGAAATCCCCAGCACTTTCTTTTAATGCTGCTGCTTGTCCAATAGAAGCAGTACAAGAATTACTTTAATTAATATTAACAATAGCTGCAGGCTATTGTTATTCTATTATAATTAATCTATTTAGTTAATCTATGAAATTAATGAGTTATTCAAAACTTATAGTAATTGGGGAAAGATATGTGAGGTTGGCGTTAGTTGGATAATTTTTTTATATATTATAATTAACTTAACTCCAAATAACTTGTTGGACCTATATGTTTGTGTTTAGCTAAGGATATTACTAATTTAACATTGTAGTCTTTACGGTATAGGGTACGTATATTCCGAAGTTATTAGCGCAAGGTTTAGCCTAATACGTTTCATTGTTAATCAATTGTATTCAAACAGGAAATCATGCCCCACACTAGAGCAATAAAAGCAACGGGCACAAAGTAGCAGGAGTGCTGTGTCTCGGGGGAATACCGAAGGGGACGATTCTCCAACGCATCAGCTTAAAAAAAATGTGAAACTTGTGAAATGTTTGCAGGCTCTCTGGAACAGGATATCATCTAGCCAAAGAGCATGTCTTTGTGTGCAGAGAGCGTCAAGAAATTAGGCATCAACTCAGTGTTCTGATGGGCGTCTATGAGAGTTTGAAGAATCGGGTATTAAAGGAAGGTATTAAAGTGAGGGGACCCATCAAGTTCTCAACTTCCCAACTCAACGCCAGAGCTCACTCTTGTGCAAAAGACAACGCAGCGGAAATCTTCAAGGCATTTTGCACTAGTTCTACAGGAGAGAGTTGGTTATTATCGATGATTCTATAGGCCGCCGTAGCCGAGGGGTCAGGCGCGAGGGTGCATAAGTACACAAGACTTGAGAGACCGGGGTTCAAGCCCGTGACTGCTGAATACGGTGCTGTTTATTATATTGTCTCTGTCTTATGAACCCTCTCTCATCGTGCGGTCATCCCAGATTTTAAACAGTAAATTTATTTTTAAATTTATTATTGTCAGGGAGTCCATAATATATATTGCGCAAAAAGGATAGGTGGAAAAGGACCAGGGACAAAAGTTGATGACGTTCTAGAGCAGATGTCATCTTTTAAGGTCACAAAGGGTGATATAGTTGTACACGTTGGCACTAATGGCATTATGAGTAGGAGATCTGCAGATTTATTAACAAGTTCAGGTCAATGTTGAAAAAAAAAAGTAGTCGCCAGTTAGGGTTCAATTTGGAAAAAAAAAAAAAAGGTAAAGTGCAGCCATTATCAACCCACTGCAGGATGGAAGCCTCCTCAACAATTCATGATGAGGGAAATGGACCATAATCTGCCACGCTATCCAGTGCGGGTTGGCAGATCGACCGTATTCAGCAGTCAGGGGCTTGAACCCCAGTCTACTCAAAGAGCGTGTGCTACTGCACTCACGCTCCTGACCACTCGGCTACGGAGGCCTGTTCAAATTGAAATTCTTTGCAATTCTGCCCATACACGATATGGTGAGAGCCTTGTCAATCAGTTCAGAGATTGTGCAAGACTCATAGGGTAGAATTTTTCTCATCGTTTGATATGCTTGTTAAGAAGAGAGACTGTTTCTACATGGATGGGATACACTTAAATTGAAAGGGTGCAAGAATATTTGCTGATGCTATCGAGACAGTGTTAGGTGGATCGGAAAACTGCTAACTTTGGGAGGAGGGAATCGCACACTAGAAGATTAACAGTACCCGCAGGCAGATGTCAAAGTGATTCTTGCACTGCTTCTATTAGAATGAGCAGCAGCCTGGAAAGCAAGGTGCTGGTGATTTCAAGGAATAGTAGGAGTCATCAGGGAACCAGTAAACATGGACTGTGTTAGGGTAACTAAGAGAAAGAACAGGTGCATGTATACCTGTGCTATGAGTATATTAAATAAATTTGATGATTTTGAAGTGCTGATCAAGACATCAAAGGCGGATAATTTTGAGATATCAGAGACATGGTGTCACACAGATATAAGCAGTGCAGAATTGGAATACGGGGAGTACATTTTGTGTACAGAAATGATAAACAGAATAGGAAGAGAGGAGGACGCATTATGCTGTTAGTTAAGAAACACATAAAATCTAAGGCAGTGCATCCGCTTGACATAGATGGACAGTGCAATGTTGAGTCAGTTTGGTGTGAAATAAGCACTGAGAAAGCAAAAATGACACTAGGAGTGTGTTATAGACCTAATGACTCTGATGAGTAACACCAACAATTGTACAGAGAAATAGTTTGGGCCAGTAAATCAGTATGTATTATAATAGGGAATTTTAACTTCCCAGATATTGAAGATATTGACTGGAAATTGTGGTCACTCGCGCACTAGCAATACTTTTTTGGATTCATTGGATGATTGTTTTTTACAGCAGCATGTTCGAGAGGCAACTAGAGGGAGTAATACCCTTGATCTGATTATCAGCACTGATTATTCGTGCATTAAGAACTTGCGGATGAAAGAACCCTAGGTGGCAGCGATCACAGTGTACTGACGTGGGATTTACTTGAATATGTAACTACCATCAAGGGTAAAGGTAAGTGTTTTGCGTAAAGGTGACTACAGTGGTCTCAGACAGTTTTAAATTCTATACAGGGGAACTGATGAAGTTATCAACAGCAAATTCTAAATGGGAAGCTATCAAGGAATTAATGTTTGAAGCTACTAGGCTTTTCATACCGATTAAGAAATATTGTTCAAGATTTAAACCTAAAAAGAGGTCAGATGAACTAATGAGACTCGTAGCACAGAAGGAAAATGAATGGAGTGCATATAAATTATCAGGCGACATAGAGGCTCATGTTATATATGAGCTAGTCTGTATTCAAGTCACATAGGAGGTTAAGTAAGTGAAGACAGATTACCAGAAATGTTTGGCAAAGGATGCAAAGAAAAACAGCAAATACTTCTTTACTTATATAAATAAAGGGGATGAATCAAGTTGGTCCTCTTGATATCGATGGTTCCACTGTTGATGATCCTGCTCAGATAGCTGACGAACTGAACCAATATTTTGCATTTACATTCATACATGAAGAGTCCTTTAGGAACGTGGACGACAGAAGCTTATTAAACTCTAACAGGGAGCTTAATGATTTTGTAATAACTGAGAACAAAGTGGAGGAGAAATTATCGAAGTTAAACATAAGAAAGGCCCCTGGGGTGGATGGGATCTATCCAGTTATATTAGAGAGGCGGCAAAGGAAGTAAGCAAACCTTTAGCCATAATTATGAGAGCATCCTTCAACTCAGGGGAGGTTTCCACGGACTGGAGATGTGTAAATGTATCCACAATTCCTAAAGTGGAATCAAACGGTGATGCAAGCAATTACATACCTGTTAGTTAAGCTTATGTTCCGGGGAAAATAATGGAGTCACTGGTTAAAGAAGCATTGCAGGATCATCTAGACAAGACTGCAATAACAATTCATATACAGCATGGGTTTTTTAAGGTGAAGTCTTGTCTGACCAGTTTCATTGGATACTATGATATGGTTACTGAAGAACTGGATAAAAAATTATTTTGATATCATATACTTGGATTTTAGGAAAGCTTTTGATACTGTTGCACATGGAAGACTACTGTAGAGAAGGCACAGTGGTAATCAATGGACCCTGTTCTTCGTTCACTAATTTTAGTAGTGGATTCCCCCTGAGCTCAGTGTTGGTCCCATTGTTGTTTATATTTTTATCAGTGATATTGATGAAGGCTTAATGTCCAAGTTTGCGGATGATACAAAGGTTCGCATGGTTGTTAATGACAGTAAAGACTGCTACTGCAACAGGATGTAGAAAACTTGGGCAGACGGACCGAGAAGTGGCAACTGAAAATTAACATTGACAAATGCAAAGTACTGCATATGGGTAGAAGTAACTTCAGAGAAACGTACCAACTGTGTGGTTGTACACTCAGGGTCGTAGAGAATGAAAAAGACTTTGGAGGTAATTGTGCAGTCAGATCTGAAGTTTTCTGAGCAGTGCAGACAGGCTGTCAGATCTGGTCATGGGGTTTTGACAATGATATACAGGAATTTTGCTATTAAAGAAAAGGAGATGATTATCCCTTTGTATAAGGCAGTCGTCAAGCCACGAGTTGAGTACTGCGTACAGGTCTGGAGGCTTCATTTTAGGAACGATGTAGAGTTGATAGAACGGGTACAGAGAAGGGCAACAAGATTGGTGAGTGGAAGGATCCTCTTGCCAAGAATATCTTAAGTTCTGCAAATTGCAGAACTTAAGACTTTCTTGGTAAAAAAAGTGTTTTAGGCACTTGTGAGGTGGGGTTGAGGAGGCTCAATGCTGATGGGATTCTTGCTCTTGCTCAGATTGCGAATGTGCGGGGACATAAATTCAAATTGAGGAAAGACAGTTGTAGAATAGATGTGCGGAATATTTTGCCTTTAGCCTGCTGGTAGTTGATTGACGGAATAAACTTCCATCATTTGTCATTGTGGAAGTTGATAGCTTAAATAAATTTATGGATTTTTGATAGCTTAAATGAATTCCTTTTTTTTTTTTTTTTTTTTTGCCCGATGTTGTGTAAGTTTGATTTTTTGTATTATATGCCTGTGCGAATTCTAATGATGTGACATGTTGGATTGCCTGCATTAGCTGAAAGTGGCATCTTGACAGATCATTCTCCAGCCAGATTGGCGTCGCTTCGTTTCCATCGAACTGTGATCTGTTTTGAAGAGTTCATTGAGCCAGTAATCCCATTCTGTTGGCGTCATTTTAATATTAATTGAACGTCACACAGCCCAAAGTTGAAGGCTGTATATCTACCAAACCTAGCCATAATTAGATATCAGAATTGAAACATATAGTTAGAAGGGAGATCCTGAATATGACCCTAGGACTTCAATAACTCTTTGAGTATTTTTTCCCGACCCTGTTTACTATATTCAACAATTGAATTGAGACTATGAATGCTTTGTCCCAAAAAGATTTTTAATATTTTATATTCTCTTTAGGTAATAAATAATGTTAATAAAATGTAAAGATTTAAATTTATCATCGGAAATCATTTTAATGGTCACTCTGTACATCCGCATGACACTTTAAAATAAAAGTGTGCGGGTAATTAGGTTATTTGACAACCAAAATATACTTAATACCTCTTTTTACAGTTTTAGAGGATTGTATGCCAAAGAAAGTTATGAAACTCTGTTTGACATTTAAAATTATTCTGAAAGATCGTTGCTTGGAAATAACATGAAGGATTTGTACAACACCTATTTTATGGTGACTTTTTTTGACCTGTGATTTCTTTAAGAGTTTTGTACTGGCACAATCAACTGGATGGTATATCCGGTTGATGCTGCCCTTCCTTACGCGTACGTGATTATGGGTAAAAGAAATGGCGTAATCCGAAACTTAATATCTTCAAGAATCACGTTTTGCTGTCTAAAAAACCGACTTCTTTTTTTATTAGAATTGAAAGGTACAGTCCAAAAGATTTCATTCGTTTTTGGACTGTCTAATCAGTTGCTTAGTTAAAATCATAAGATTGGAAAGTGTTTTATGCACCTTCCTTGAGATTTGTTGATTAATTCTGATGTTATATAAACAATATCTTCCATAAAGTCACCTGCGATTTTCAGTTCGTAATTTAAAATTACAGGCTTAATCTTCGATTGCCCATTAAAAACATATATACTCGTTTGTTTGTTTGTTATTTGGTTTTGAGGAGCATTAGCAACTAAGGCCACATTGCTCCGGGGATATGCGGTGGTCATTCCCTAACCTTTCCACATCCTCCGTATTTGGTGGTCACGGGCTCGAACCCTGGTCTAAAAGAGAAGCGTGTGCTATGCACTGCTGCTCCTACCCACCTGGCTACGGAGGCGCCACTTATATACTCGTATTATGCGTTTCTTTGCCATGTGTCCTCATGGTAAGCGCAGCGTTTATAATCGTGGTCCATCCACACCGAATTTTGTTATATCGTATGGATGGTTTTTAACTTTGAGGGCTTGGACAGGAATTTTCCAGTAGCATTAGTTACAAGGGTTCGGGGAATGGTTGATCACAAATCATCTTTAGATCGGTGATAAGTCTTGGTGTTTAATGTGATGTGATAGAGGACTTCGGACATTATCGAGGTAGCAACGTTTTAATTAGTTGCGCTTCCAAATTTGTCATTGGAGTAACACCCTCTCGGTAGTACAGTGAATATGATAATTGTACCCCGAAACTTGGGTCGTTCGTCCAATAAACAGGCAAATCGACAACAGAATACACGTAATTTACGACACAATTATACTGTCGCCTCATAGCCTTAGCTGCTTTGGCGCTTAATGTACACATTGGAGTAATCACTCTTCGTCTGATTAGATAAATTTCATAGTAGTTGCATAGTAGTTGCATCACCGGTTGAATTATTCAGTAATTTCATGAAATGTGGCCATGGTCATGGAGATGTTTTTTTTTTTCTCGACATGTCGAACCTTGGTGTGCAAGGAGTGTAAGTGATGGTATATCCAGTTGATGTTGCCCTTCCTTACGCGTACGTGATTATGGGTAAAAGAAATATTTATCTGATACCAAGTTCCTTGGTATCAGATAAGCATTTTACGCTTTTCTAGTGATTTTTTAGTCATAGGGAAGACAGATAGTCGTTCCGATTTTCAGAAAGGCGTTATTGGCTTGACATAGCCGAGTAGTCAATCACGACTACTAAATCGTATTTAGTAGTTGTGATTCAAGCCCTTGACTGCTAAATAAGATTAATGAATGTAATCATGAATTCTTGTGAACTCCTTCGATTAACAGATTTGAAGCGATCGCATATGCAGATGACCTTACTGTTCTTGTGCAGGGACATCTTTGGAGGTTACGGCCCATCACGTACTGCAGGAACTTTCCACTTAGTCTCCAGGTCTCAACGTCTAAAACTTCTCAGATGTTGTTTAATGGTTAGCTAGACAAGGACATCCTCCTTGATCAAGTATCGAGGGCTGTCCATTAAATATAATTCTACAACTAAGTATTTAGGCATCTATCTTAATGACACCTTCAAGTTTTCTGCCTCATGTTAGATCCATACAAGAAAGTGTAAATCAATTCTAGCAAGATTGCGATTAGTAACCAGAAATGAGTGCGGTCTGAGAGGTCACTCTCTCAGACTATATTACGATTGTGTCTCTTTGTCTATTATTACCTATGGTGCCAGTGCTTGGGCTATAGAGCTACTACGTCTGCTGTGATTAAACTTTACAGGCCCAACGTGCTGCCCTCCAGATGATGTCTGTAGCATGTAGGACTACATCTGCTGTGGCCTTACATTATGAGATCCAATACAGATAAATAAATTATCATCTGATAAAAGCACACCCTATTTTCCTGGAAGATGTACAGCTTGATTTAGTGTTTCTTTGGCTGCTGAAATGAAAAGACTGCGTTAAATCTACATTGAAAAGTGGCAAAGAGATTGGAATACATCAGATTTTGGTAGTGTAACGAGAGAATTTTTGCCTTTAGTTAGAGAGTTCAAGAATTGCATGGCACATTCCTGCTGCCGGTTTATGGCAGCATTAAGAGTAAACTGTTTAAATTGGGACTAATACCGCACTTTATCTTGTGGGGATGAAGAGAACGTGGATCATATCTTACTTGATAGTCACTACTATTTAGACTATAGACAGGAACTTCAACTTATTGCAGGACTCTTCACTAGTGAAAATCAATCCTTGTTCAATCTCAGGTTGCATTTAATGCTCTTAATAAATTTGCTTCACGTGTCTTCAAAAGGAGGGATGAACTTCGATCAGTTAACTCAAGATAGACTGTTGTTCTTGTGACTCTTTGTACCTCAGGGTTGGTGTACTGAAAAGTTACTTCTAACTACGACTTCTCGCAGTGACTATTTCTATTAAATGTTAACAATGTTTTGTTATATGCAGTATTATAACTACTTTCGGATTTCTACTGCCTCTGAAGATTCCTCTATTTCATCCTTTGGAAATCTACTCCTGTGGATTTTCCTTTTGGACTTGTATTGTCGGGTGAACTGTTGAAGCCAACTTGGACTTACTATTGATTGTACATAGAGTATATATTTGTTAATACTGAATCTTGCTCTATTAATGGAGTGTGATGGAGTGAAATTTGGTCCATGATCTTTTGACTCTTTCCTCAAAGAAGACAAAAATGTCCCTGACGAGCTTTCTTTGTTTACTGATCCTGATATCCGGACGGGATTTTCCGTAGGATACCAGGAGCCGGTCACACAACATAACAAGAACAGAGCACAAAATTTACGCACAAAACACTACACTACACGCACAAGACCGGATTTGACGCATGCCTCACCACAAGAAGTATAAACAACTTCATAAACGCAACAACTACACTTAAATGCTTCACTTATAAACTCCTCTGAAGTGGTAGTCGTGCTGGAGTATAAATAACAAATAAGAACATTGTTGGAGCACGTTTAGCACTACCTCAGTGCTCATCCTGTCAGACGCAACTTACGGTCCGTCATTTTCTGGTTGATTGTCCCTTACATTCAACCATCCGGTCAAACACTTTTCAGTCTCTCTCTCTCTCTCTCTCTCTCTCTCTCTCTCTCTCTCTCTCTCTCTCTCTTTTTCTCTCTCTCTCTACATTGAATATATCACCTGATTTATCTCATTTCTTAGGAAATGAAGCAAATATTGAAGAACTTTAATTATCTATAAAACATAATGGCTTGTACAGAAGCATACAATTTAACATCTCTAAAGATATACTTCTTGTGAATTAATGATTAACAGACACAATTTGGCCTTAGTAGCCCTAGAGTCGTTAAACCCAATAGCAACAACAACAGGACGTTTAGCAGCCATCACAATTGAGAAAACAAAAGAAATCAATGCTGTGGAGAAAGCAACCATCTCATAAGTAAACATTGATTAGAAGACGAAAGGAGACTGTAGCTCTGAAAGGAAGAAATGGCGGAGAAATCTGGTACCCGAAGAACGAGACCGCGGAATTTAAAGCGAATTTGTCAGAATAGAAGATCTAGTGTGCAGAAAAAGACTGAAAAATTCAATATAGATGAAGAAAGTCCAGCCTTCGGTTGGAGGTGGGTCTTTCGGCGGGTGTTGAAGAATCTAGGATTTGTTATCGTGTGCCTGTGCAAAACTCACTTTTTTCTATAAAAAATTGAGAGATTTGACTGAAGTACCGGTGTCGTCAACTGGAATACTGGTACCGTCAACGCTTACACTAGACAGTGGAACAGTAGAAAAAGGTCGTGGTCAGCCTAGTCTGGATTTACACTTCTTTGCACCAATTACAGGTGAAAGTATGGCGTGAACCCCAGGAAGTCATGCTTTCAGATTGTCTCGTGTCATCACTTAAGCGGCAGTAGGTGGTATCATTGTATAGAGTATGTTGTGTTTGACTGAGTCGCTCATACCACTAGAAAGCCTTTATGCGCCATGAATTTCTTTCTGTCGTATCAGATGAACTTCACTCTGTGAGTCATTTTTTTATCCGGATTGCGATGGATTTTTTCAAGATGACAACGTAATTATTCGATGAACATTCCCAAGATTTTCAACATCATTCCTGGCCGCCTAATTCTCCAGATCTGAATTCAGTTTAGACTTTCAGGGACATTTTGGGAAGGGCAATTCGGTTTTCAGTTCTCTACCAACACAATACTGAAGCTGACGAATATCCTGAGGAAGAATGGTCAAATCCTGGGCTAGAGTTCCTTAGACACCTAGTAGAATACATTACACACATGTACATGCTATAATTCGGGTAAAATGTGGTCCTATTAGAAGTTTACTGAAGGTTTTTAGTTCTTTGGTCAGTGAGTGTATGATTCTAGCATTCCACAAAGACTTACATCCGGTTGACAAGTGGCGCGTAGCAAAAATCTATATCTCATCATAGTTATGGGTGCGGACGTCCCTCGATCACATAACGTGGTGGAGGATCGGTGAAGTACACAAGAGCGGTTTCCATCATAGCATGGGGATTCAGTAACTTTTGTGCTCTGCCCTGTTTAGTATGGTGTCCGAGATGACGTGAGAACACTGCCATTTATTGGCGTTAAGGAAAAATACACTTGGGAAAATTCCAGAGGATGGCACCATTTGTATTTGCCGGACATGAACGAATTATCAGAATCCTTTTTCTGCACGTTTTGTTAACAGACTGAATTCAGATAGGCACCGAGTTCTGTAGTATTTCATTAGGGAGAAATGGTCAGATAGACGAAGTCCCCGGTGTGCACAAAAATTTGGGATTGTTTAGAGTTCTGACTGGTATATTCGCCAGTAAAACGAATCCCATGTGCTGAGATGTTCGTTGTGACCAGATTTACCCGCCATCACTGCCCTCGTGGGTAGCATAGCTGGTATAATTACCGTTCTCCCAACATTCGGTGTGAAAAGGCCTGAGTTTGAATCCCGTCAATGACGTGAGGAATTTTTATGGGCCTTTTGCACAACGTGGCTGAGTTAGTTAGTCTTAGGCGAGGGTAGCGTGTTTTTACGTCTAGCAAACAACAAATGGACCATAGAACACACAGTTTACAGACTTATTATATACAGCGCAATAAGGTCTAAATTTTTGATGCGCCTAAAAACTATACAACTACAACTCGCCATCACTCAAAATCGACAACTCATTGTCTCTAGTGTTGGAGTAGAGCAATGTTTCCAGTTTGCTCTTATTTTGGAACCAGAATTCTTCCTCGAGGATTGGCTTTTTTGATTGCTGAAGCTGATGGTCCCTACAGTTCTGCAGCGTAAAGAAGTTGAGGACAGGTTATTCACCTTATACACTGTCCAGTCAAAACATTATGGCCACCTGCGTGTTTAAGTAATCGGCCATTCCTCTCCACCTGGTGGCACACGTGTCGCAGTGAGAACTGGTAAATATGATACTACATGTTCGCGACATGCGATACATACGAAGTGATTGATTGACATGGACGAGAGGCATGATCTGACCAACTTCGAAAAATAAGAAATGATTTTCGGGTGGCAGTATTACGGAAACTGGGAATCTTGTGGCCTGTTCGCGGAGTGCTGTGGTTAAGGTCCTCCAAGAATGGATGGATAGTGAACAGAGCAGCAGCTGCCGGGCCAATGGCAGATGCCCACGCCTCATCAATGGCCATGGTGAATGTAGGCTGGCCCACCTTGTGTGAGCCAATAGACGAAAACGGTGGAACGGCTGGCCATAGATTTTAACCAGGGGACTACCAGCGGTGTTTCGGAGACCACGATCCAACGACCCCCTCCTCCGTATGGACTGCATGAGTAGGCATCCTGTCAAGGTACTCCTGGTTACAGCCACCTAAAGTTTGCACCAGAACAGTGTCATTGGACTACTGATGACTAGACAAAAGTTGCTTTTTCCGATGAATCACATTCTGCAATGCCGTGCGGACTAGATGGAAGAGGAATTTTTATCCAACGTGCTGTTAGTCGGTCTCAGGCAAACATACCGACGAATACATTATACAGAGCGTAATGTGCTGCCGCCTCATAGCCTTAGTTGCTTTGGTACTTAACGAACACCTAATTTCAAAAAAAAAAAAAAAAAAAAGTTTCGTGGTTCCTCAGCATCTAACGATGAAAACTGTAAACGTAGCTGTGTGGCAACAAGCTTCTTAGTAGACTCTCGCTCTCGGGTGTTTTTACCTCTGCGATATTAGTAAAGACTACTAATTTTAGTGAACTTTTTTTCTTGTGATCATGCGAGAATGTTATATTTTTGCTTCATCTGTTTTTGGTACGCAGGTCGGAAAACGTTTGCCATTACTTGCATGGGAGATTTTCCATTTGTCACTTGCTTGGAGTCTGGATTCAAATCCCATTAGAGAAGTTTAAAATTAAGTTTTCATCTTAAAATACTGTATATACAATATATATATATATACAAATTGCTTCGCTTATAAAGGGATTCGAGCCAATTTTGTATGATGGTTTTATTCATGAAGCATTAATACACTACCTCACGGTATAACTGATTAATATATTTAGTGGAAAAAAATTATAAACAATACACTTTACGTGACTACTCTGCCAGCTTGTCGATTTCAAGAATTTTACACACAGCTACTACCATTTTTTTTGCAAACTAAATTAACTGACAGTTGTATATTGTATCGTAATTATTAATATTTTGTTAATTCAGAATAGCTTGACGGATCTGATCAACAAATACGACCGTTCATATCAGTCATTGTTTTAACTAATCATCAGTCATATGCTTCATTAAGAGAGAAAAAAAGTCGTCTATTACCTGATAGGACTTCAATTTTCTGAATCCGCATAAAATATTAAGACTACATTAAGTGCTGCAATCAATTTCCTTTTCTTTAACTACGCACTGCCTTTACTCTGAAGGAATACACAGCCACATGCGCAAGGAAACTGAAGCTGAGTGATGTTCGAGAATGAAAGTACACGCCATCCGATATGTTTCGCGGATTGTTAAATAACATGCTCATCTCTTATTGTGTCAGAAACGGCCTGGTGACGTCACTTCTGCGCAGCCAATCGAATGTGTAAAAGAAAATGGTCAAGTTCTCTCTCGCTGCAAAAAAAAGTCATGGACATTAAGAACTGTGGGAGTGCCTAGTTTTTAAAATGATGCAGTGTGTGTGTGCTAGAAAGTGCTAGATGATTGACGTGATGTGCTCTTCTCAGTTAGTGTATGAGCAAATGCTAAGTTGCGATAAAGAACTTTAAAGCCATGAATTCAAGTGCGCAAAAGAATTATTACAGCTTGTGTCGTTTGCAGCAGTGAAGGGTCGGCAGCACATTTTTCACATTACACAATAGAAAAGGAACAGTAATGCAGAATAAAATGAAACTTATTTTAGGTTGTCTTACTTCCAGTAAATTAAAAAATTAGACATGGATACAAATATTGGATTTTTCCCCCTGTTTTTTTTTCTTCGATACAGTGGTATGAATAACATGCCCCATTTTAAATGTTTGCTTTTTGAAATAGCTCACGTTTATGTTATCAGCTGAACCGAGAATTGTTTAAAATAGTCTTTAAACTATCTCTCGGCAAATTATGTAACTTATGAAAGAGCATAATATCGATCTTGGAAATTCGTTTGGTATGGACATTCGGGGAATTTTGATATCTATGGAAGAACAGTTTTAAACACGGTGTTAGAGTTCATGTACAATGAAATAAATCCTTATTCTGACTATACATAACTAACAACTTTATTCAATGAGTTCATAGTTCGTGGAAGAGAATGCACTAATTTAAGTGGATCTGCACTGCCTGATTGTCGTCTTTTTATTAAAATTAAATAGGTTTCATACTTCTGTTATTGCTGATTTAGTTATGTCTGAGTGCCCTAATACTTTCTGAAAGTATTAGGGAAATACCTGATTTAGCATCAATATTTACTTTGCTGACATCAGATTTCATTATTTATTATTTTCGGAGTACTGTATTTGGCAAATTTTTCCCGCCTTTATCTGATGTAGGCTATCGTAACTTTTGAAATTTTGATATAATTTTTTAAACTTTCCGGATGTTTCGAACTGCCATCTTTTACTTTTATTTATCATATTAATTATAATATACATATATTTACATTTGCATCCGTTGCTGCTGCTTTGCGCGCTTCGGTACATTTGCCATATCCAGTTTATTTAACTCTCTGATGTTTTCTGTTTTTACTCTTTAATACAATCTTTATATATATATATATATATATATATATATATATATATATATACTGCTTTCCAAAATTTAAGCGCCAGTCACAAAACTGAACTTATCGCGAGCAACCGTGGAAATATTCGGCTGCAACTTCGCACGTAGATGATTTGTAATGAAGTAGTAAACAGAAAATGACATAATTTCATTAATCACAACTAACAGTAAAAAGATATTGAATTAGGCACAAATCATGGAGGTTAGCATGATTGGTAAAGAGGAAATCGTCCATGAGTGAAGTGACCCACTGTGCACCACAGAAACATTTCCCATGCCATTACATCAGCTCCATCACCATCTTGCACTGTTCACTCCATGAAGGATGGGTTCATGGATTCGTGTTGGTTTCACCACATTCTGCTGCTCCTATCACTGTTAAAATCACGAATCGAGATTCGCAAGACCAGGCAACATTTTTCTAATCTGTCCAAGTGTTACTGTTCCTGAGCCCTCTGTAACCGTACCTTCTTGTTTTGCTGACAGAAGTGGAATCCAGTTCGGTCATCGGCTGCTGTAGTCCATCTGTGAAAAGGTACAACGAGAGCCTTCTGAAATGCTTGTGTGACCACTGTAGTACTGGCTCAAAAATCTTGTCAGCCTCCCTTGGCTGGATGTTAATACGTTATTGAATCAGTTTCTGTCGTATTGAAAGTACATTATGAGAAAACCGGAGGAGGAGGATTTCGAGATACCCATACTGGCGCGTTCGGAGCCAACAACAGTGCTACTTTTAAAGTCACGTAATCTTTCATGTTTCCTTTTTAGATCTTTCTTGTTGACTATTCTGGTACTGTCAGAACACTTCGGCAAAAACGTACGATAATAATATGCGCGCGCGCGCGTTATGCACCAAAGCGACTTAGGCTATCTGGCGATAGTGTACTGCGTTTGCAAATTACGTGTATTCTGTTTGATTTCCCTGTGGAAAAAGAAAAAAAAAACTGAGTTCTCGGGAGAAAAATCATGCAAACCTCACTTGAGACTGACTAACTCAAGATTGAGCGGATTCCAACCCCAGAAATTTTGACCCGGTGTGAGGGACGACGGCGATTATATCGACTGTGCTACCAGGGAGGGCATTCTCGTAGTAAATTGTGCACAATTTACTGCGAGAATCGCATGGTATAAACACGTGATGCTGTTACCAAAGGAGCTCCCATGGGTGTGCATAATAAAGTGGCCACTCAATGTATTTACTATAAATTAATTTAAAGATGAAATGCATGATTATATATGGGTTTTAAGTAATAAACTATATAATATCGGTGTAGATACACCATAGTTTACCCATCAATTTAAACTACGTAGTATAAAAGGCATCGTTTTAATTATATCTCATATTGTGGCTGCCTTCAACAACGAGATACCTGGTATTGCACTACTTTGAATAAGTAACGCTTCTCTAGTAGATAAGACTACTGTTATTTATTCTCAGTGGATACCACCATCCATATGGCACCGTTTCAAAGCTGTTGAAATCTTTCACAAGTGGGCAGGTACCCTGGTAATGCAACATGCCTGGGTACCTGCCCACCCACCGATGATAAGCCAACGGAGCCGTCTGGGTGGTGTTATCCATTGAGAATAAATAACAGTAGGCTTATCAACTAGAGAAGCGTTACTTATTCAAAGTAGTGCAATACCAGGTATCTTGTTGTGAAGGCAGCCACTATATGAGATGTAATTAAAACGATGCCTTTTATACTACGCACGTAGTTTAAATTTATGGTTAAACTATGGTGTATCTACACCGATATTATACAGGGTGTTTCAGTTAAACGTTTCAGAACTTCTAAGAGGGGTAGGGTACATCCTGACAACTCGAAATCATATAGCAATGTGGGGTCGGAAATGCTTTCCTGAAGCGGTGTTGTACACAGAAGCACCATAAAAAGAAAAGCGACCGTAAGTGAGAAATCGTTTTAATGATACATGAAAAGAAGCAAAAGGTACATGGATTAAAGTAAGTGTTCGAAGTTTCTTCAACCTCGTATTGCTTTTGCACAGTGGTACCTTGGAAAATGTGCTACAAATCCCCTTTTTTCTGCTGAAGTGTTATTTTCCGATGAGGCATCCTTCACAAGGGAAGGAATTTTCAACACGCATAACGACCATATCTGGGCGGTCGAGAACCCGCATGCAATACGACGTCGTGCAGCACAGATTCCATTTTCGGTCAATGTATGGGCCGGTATTATGGGAGATCACCTCATCGGACCTTACCTGTTACCGTGTCGTCTAACCGGACCTATCTACTTGATCTTTCTGCAGCAAGTATTGCCACAGCTTTTGAGAGATGAACAGATTTCTGCATCGACGCAACAGACAATGTGATTCCAACACGATGGAGCCCCTGCCCATTATAGCGGAGATGTTCGTAACTACCTGGATGTCACATTTGGTCAACAGTGGATCGGACGTGGTGGTCCCGTGTGTTGGCCTGCTCGGTCATCCGACCTATCATGTCTTGATTTTTATTTCTGGGGTCATATGAAATCGCTAGTTTATGACACCCCTGTAGACAATGCTGAGGCGCTGGTTGCAAGAATCGCAGTAGCTGCTGAAGAAATTCGAAATTCGCCTGGAGTATTCCAGAATGTTCGGATCTCCATGCGTCGGAGATGTGAGGCGTGCATTGTAGCCCGTGGAAGAAACTTCGAACACTTACTTTAATCCATGTACCTTTTGCTTCTTTTCATGTATTATTAAAACGATTTCTCACTTACGGTCTCTTTTCTTTTTATGGTGCTTCTGTGTACAACACCGCTTCAGGAAAGCATTTCCGACCCCACATTGCTATATGATTTCGAGTTGTCAGGATATACCCTACCCCTCTTAGAAGTTCTGAAACGTTTAACTGAAACACCCTGTATAGTTAATTACCTCTAAATGAGCATATAAATAAATATGTGACTCATTCATGGAAAAAATACATAAAATTAAAAAAAGTATATTCACACAGGGTCCCCTCTTGGGTAGCAAAGTTAGTAGGATCACTGTCTTTCCTACGCCGGGTGGAACAGATATGAGTTCAAGTTCCGTTGAAGACGTGAGCAAATTTTATGGGCCCTTTTTCATAGCGTGGCTGAGTTAGTCGGTCCAAGGCTAGGGTAGCATGGTGTTTTCTCCCTGAAACTCGGATCCAACAAACAAAATGACCTCAGAACACACGCAATTTGCAGACAGATACATGGAGCAATATGGCCTTAGTTGCTGATGCTCCTAAAACCCTACTTCACCAATAACAACTTGATCCACACACGACAAGAAAGTATGCTATTTTTGTAAAGGATGTCTTTGTTAAACACGCCCTTTAGCCCACTTTGTGTGTAAAAATAATAACTGTGCAACATTGGAGGCCATCCACCCAGCAGTATATTGTGCTGCCGCAACAGCCGCTAGGATCAACAGAAGCGAAACGAGAGACCAGAAGAAACGAAAAAACAAAGAACCAGTCGCTCGGGAAAGAGGGCTTCAGCAGAAGATAGAAGAATTAAGAGTCAAGATAGGCCAATAGACTCTGTATCAACAGATAATAGGAATAAGAAGTTGATTGGAAAAGTGAAGGGCATTCTCAAGAGAGACAACATCCACAGCAAACACGAGAGCAGAAATCAGAGAATAGGAGAATGCGTGGACACACTGAAGCAGAACCTCCTCGCACTAAGCAAGAGACTACGCCGATACAAAGAGAGCTTGCAGAGGAAAATAAGCAACAGAATCTTCGATGAAAACCAAAGAGCCTTCTACAGGAGTATTGGACAAGACCAGAAAGATGGCGACAGACCACCAGTGCAGAAGACGATCGAGGAGTTCTGGGGCATAACTCCTCGTATTAAAATAGAACCGAAGAAAACCAAGGACTACAGAAATAGATAGAATGGGAGATTCGGGACGAAGTACAACAGTCAATCTTGAAATCTCAGTACTTGCGAACCACAGGGATGGATAACATCCACAACTACTGGCACAAGAAACTTGTCATCATTGATACAATAAGTTTATCATCCGAGTGACTTAGCAAAGCAGTTCATCTGGATAATAACAAAGAGTAGTTATCAATGGACACCGTCCTTCGTGGACTAATGTCATTAGCGGAGTCCACAGGGTTCAGTGCTGGGCCCACCGTTGTTTTCCATGTATCTTAGTGATATTAATGATAGTATATCAGGCTTAATGTCTAAGTTTGCAGATGATACAAAAGTTGGCAGGCTGGTCAACGACAGTTATGACGGTATGCCACTGCTACAAGATCTAGGAAAATTAGGTCGATCGGCTGAGAAATGGCAGTTGAAATTTAACATTGACAAATACAAGGTACTGCATATGAGTAGCAGTAATCCCATCTGTGTGGGACGACACTCAGATTAATGTAAATTGAAAAAGACCTGGGTTAATTGTGCAATCAGATATGAAATTCTCTGAAAAGTGCAGGCATGCTGCCAGAACAGCTCGTAGGGTTTTGTTAATAATATATAAGAATTTTTTTTTAGCAGGGATAAGGAGGTGATTATTCTATTTCACAGGCCAGCGGTTAGGCTGCATCTTGGTTACTGTATACAGGTCTGTAGGTCTCACTTTAGGAAAGATGTGGATTCTGCTGAACGGATGCAGAGAAGGGAACCAGATTGGAATCAAAGGGCGCTCTTACTTAGAAAGGCTTCAGTTCTGCAAATTGCAGCGTCTGAATTAGGCACCTGCGGGGAGATCTGATTGAGATGTTAAAGGCTTTGAATGGATTGAGTAAGCTAAATACTGATGGCATTCTTCGTCTTGATGAGACTACGCATGTAAGGGTGCATAAATTCAAGTGGGGAAAGGATGGTTGCAGGATAGATGTGCGGAAGTTTGCTTTCAGCTAGCAGGTGATTAATTGATTGTTGGAACAGGTTTCCACACAGATGGAAACTGATGTGGAAACCTGTTGTACTGATATGGGGAAGCGGAGCGTTTGAATAAATTCAAGGAAGAACTAGATAAATTCTTGGAGGCATATAGATGGATTGAAGGTTTTTTTTTTTTTTTTGCTGATTCTGTATAAGTTTGCTTTATTGCATCATTCACCACCACCACTACTACTACTACTGCCTATTGAATTTTGATAACTGCTTGTGCAATTATCAAAATTCAATCGTAGTAAACAGCCTGATAAAAAAACAATTTTTTATCAGGCTGTTTACTACGTTTATAGGAGGGCTATTAAAATAATTAATGCCTAATTAATTAATTTAATTCAGACAAGTTTCATTGAGAAAAGTGGTTTATCAATACAGATAACATTCTTCTTTATAGTACTGTACATCACTCATTTTGACATTAATTTTGATTTTAATATTTTACAGCCTTTATTTGTTAACATCACTTTCGTTCTAGTTACAGGAGAAGAGATGGAAAAAAATCATTGCTAAAGTTCAAAAGTTGATAGGTTATGTGGTCTATTCTTTCACATTACTCTTTCTCTGAGCTCAAACTGGGAACTTCAGAGAGTTTTGGTGGATGATTGAGTGATGCTCTAATGACATTTATGACGCGTTGTTTTGTTCAAAGCAGCTATGGATTTATGGACACAGGTGATATGCGAGTCCCCATTTGCTGATTTAATACTAGCTGAGGCAATAAAATTTACCAAAAGTCGAAGTGGAGTGAAATAAATCCCATCTCGCTCTTCAGATATGTACCCTCAATGGAGCCTTTTCATTAAGCTCCTTCCAAAGAAGAAAGCGTGTACAAAAGATGACCAAGAAACGTGTGCTCTGAAGAACAAGAGCTTTTTGTTAGGAGACGTAATAAGCATACCAGGAAGTGAAAGAGAATTTCTTCGTTTGGAAAGAATGAAACTGACAGATGATAATCTAAGAATCTGAAGATTTTGGAAGTAACACCGAACGTTTGAAAGTATTGCTAATGTGCATCTGAATGTGTTAATATACAAAATCAGGTAATAAGAGCGCATTAGTACGTTTGAAATCGATGATTTTGGGTGTGTAGTTACTTTGAGAAAGAATGATTACAGATTGAACACGAAATCTAAGTTTAGTGGATATGGAAATAGTTTCTCTTACTTTTCGTAACTTTTCTCAGCAGTATGAACTACTGGTTTTTGATTGTGTAGCATCTAATCTATATAAAAATGATAAATGAATAGTATGTTTTACTCTGGAACAATTACAGAGCAGTCAACAAGAATATTTCCTGTAATTTATAGTGCCAATTGGAACATACTAGTTTGTAATCGCGTGCCTTCCAGAGACCACTTGACTATAATAATCGCCATAGTCTTGTCTGTAATAATCGCCCTGTGTGAGGTATTCGATTATGAAACATGTCTAAATTATTCGATTTATTTTAATCTTGCAGATTTTTTTACATTAAATGTTTTCAAGGTTTAGGGTAATCTGAAGTCGCATATATCGACTAATGAAACTGTGCCAGCAGATCCCAAATTTGACATGTTAAAAATATATATATAAAAAAATTGCGGCTTTAGCTGTTGTTCTAAAATATGAATTATTTAGAATTTTAGAAATTATGCGTTCAGGAGGTTGAAAATTGACGGTTTCAGTACAGTGAGACACCATGCACCTGCCTCAATGTAAAGATCCGAGGGGTGAGGTGTGTAAAGGCTTAGGAGGGCTTTCTACGAATTTTTGACTAGGAAAAGAGGGAATGTACAAAGGAGAACAGAGGGGCTCACATTTGGTGAGTATGGGCTTGGCAAACCCAGGGCAGGGTTATCATAATTCTTCTCTTTCTTGGTGATTACAGGAAAAAAAAACAGTAATAAATAAAAGAATAA
This sequence comes from Mastigoproctus giganteus, assembly GCF_048544385.1. Classification (NCBI taxonomy): domain Eukaryota; kingdom Metazoa; phylum Arthropoda; class Arachnida; order Uropygi; family Thelyphonidae; genus Mastigoproctus; species Mastigoproctus giganteus. Next base: position 125,297,091 of record NC_143578.1, read on the forward strand.
TCATAAACCACGGTACATGTTATCTTATCAAGAAGTCACAACATGACCGTGGTTTATGGAAGCACAAACTATTTAGATTAGCTAGACAGTTTTTTTTTTTTTTTTAATGAAACCCCGAAACACGAGAGGTATTAGAACCTACGTTATTTAGTACCGTGCATGGATTGAAGGTTGAGAACATGAAAGAAGATGTCTGTGTTAACGTTATTCTTGAACTTCTATAGATTGCAATTTTCAGGAAACATGTATGAAAGGAAGGTTGTTCCAGAAAACGGAAGTTGAATGAATAAATGAGGAAGAAGAAAGGTTGGTTCATTGAGTTTGAAGTTGGACAATAAAAGATGTTGACTGGTTATTCGGATGAGCCACGTGTAGGCAGAAAAAGAGCCTGAGTGAGCTGTGTTGATTAACTATGATGAATAATTAGCGCCCCATGGTTTTTATGCTAATGTTACTGATTAAATTTAATATTATAAATTATAAACGACCTGGGGGGTGGTTTGGACATTCTACCGGTTTTGATATATTAAAGTATATTAAATACATGCTACCGAACAGAACAGTACCGATGATTTAGTGTCGAGATTGTTTTTTTTTTTTTTTTTTTTTTTTTATGAAAACCCCAAACACGAAAGGTATCAAAGCCTATAGTACTTAGTACCGTGCATGGGTTGAAGGAGAAGTATGGGGGGGGGGGGGGGGATGCCGGAAACTTTGCTCTAGAGACTAAACATGGATTTCACCACTTCAAGCCTCCAATAAGCAAAGTGGTGGTTTGCTTATTGGAGGCTTGAAGGGAGCGTGGTTTGTAGATTATATACACTGATGGACAGAATTCGTGGGATACCTGGTTCCTGGGCAACGCGACGCTGTTACCCCTCTCTGAAGTGGACGAACTCACTGCTTGGTGGGTATATAGGTACACTGCATTCGTGTAGACGGTAATTCGATATCAGTATGGATAAACGGCGTGAGTTAACCGACTTTGAAAGAGGGTTGATAGTGGGTGCCCTACACATGGGTCACTTTATCGGGGAGGTGGTAGAGAAATTGCACTATCCTCTTTCGACAGTATCAAGAGTGTATCGGGAATATGCCGTTTCCTGAATAATATCTGATCGTAGACAGCGCTGTGAGCGTATGTAGACATGTATATTATTTTGTGTAGGACGGCACGTGAACGTCAGTTCATCTCCGCCTTGGTACACTGTGAGGGATACAGAACTCTGTAAAAGGCCAGAAATTTATTTATGCCCAATTTATGACGATCTTCGAGGAATACTATGCACCGGAATCCAACACATACCTCCAGGACAGGAGCCCCTGTCATTTCTGACAAACAATACTACAAATTACTAATAGACGCACAGAACCTCTTTGCTAGGCGCAGGACTCTACAACCAACTCAAGTTAGGGTTACAAACCCGCAAGGGAGTTGCCCAAATCCTAAATAAAATCTCTACTTCACCGTCTTACCAACATCGACTTGCTAACCCTGGAACATCCATGGTAGGATTAATGTACAGGTCCACTCAATGTACAGGTGATGTAAAGGTAAATTCCGATGTGTTGATATGTGGCTATGTTACATTCTTTAGCGTAGTGTAACTGAAAGAACTGTTTATTTGGTCAAGGCTGTTTTTTATATAGAATCTGATGAAATTTCGAGGAATATTGTTTCTAACAAGTTTTTGATATAGTTTTTAAGTGCTTGGATCAGTATGACTTGGTTATTGCAAATTGGTTATTACATATGCATATCTAATACATTGTGCCGTAATAATATTTCTGTGGATTTTGCGGAAAGAAAAGGTATGTGTATGTTTTCTTTTTTTATTTGAACTCTAAAAGAAAGAAAAGAGAAACAAGTTGTGATTTACTACCAACAAAAGTATATCACATCTTTATGTGCTTCGATGTCTTCTTGATCGCAGTACTCTCAAAAAAAAAGTAAATATTCTTCCATCATCCATCAAATTTTCAAACAAAAGTTACCCCTTCCTGCTACACCTACATGACATATTATTATTTCTTTCTGGTACGCCAATACTCCGGCTCTGCTGTCACATTTCTTGCGTACTGGTATTTTTAAACTTTATTTTTTAATGGTTGATCTAAACAGATTCTCTCGAGTGACCTATAGCTGGAGGAAGTTAGAATTCCTTGAAAGTGAATGACAACTTTTCCTCCATTCTGGCTGTGCAGGAGGTAAAGTCTTTTCTTTGTGCAAACTTATGGATGGCATGTTGTCATTTACCGTCACGTATTGATTAGCCATGCTTCGATGGTTCCTTCAAAATCTGACGTAATAGGCCAATACACTCTTGTAAGTAGGTGTGTTTATTGATGGATCTTTTTATTCGATCGTACAGGGAAAAACCAAACAAACCTCATTTTCCTCAGCAGATTAAAGTACGTATATTTAAATATCTTGAAATATGATTAACCAAGTAGTTCAGTCTGTTTCGTAGGGAATAAGTAAACTGTATGCGCCATCGGCAAAGAGAACATAGTATACATAAGAAGTGAGGTTCAAATGAACGTGGTTCATTAAATTTCATTTCTGTAGGTGAATTCACTGTTCGTAAATGAACATATGCACAACGTTTGTGTGTTTGTAATTGCAGCAGGGAGAAAACAGAACAGGTGGCTCATGGTCACTCTCTGGGAATTCTGTTCCGTAGGTTAACACGGAGTGGAGTGTCCAGTGAACTACTTTGAACCGTGTGTTGTTTTTCTCACTGCTCTAACACGCAGCGGCACGTTGAGATCAGATGGGAGCCAAAGGTCTTTAGAATTTTCGGGCCCCTGTAAAAATTAATTGATTTTTGAGGAATCCCTTAACGAGCTGGATGGGAGGTATTATAAATAGAGAGGAATGGGTTAAGGTGCCAATTGTCGTCACCATGTCCATCCGTGCGTATGTAATAACTGGACTCCCAGTAGATGGATTTCCATGAAATTTTAATTTTTCTATTTTGGAAAGGTTTTTGAGCTATCCAAAATTCCATTGACATTGGACCATTAGAAATCCGGCAATTATTTATTTGTTTGTCTGTCTGCTTGTAATAACTCGAGTCGATGGATGAAATTTTATGTTTGGCTTTTGTAGAAAAATTTGTCCAATCTTTGAGTGATTATTACGTTGGCAAGTATGTGCAATCCGAAGTGAAAACAATGTTATATATTTTTAGTTAATCAGTTAGTAATTAATTTGTAACAAGTAATTAGTTATGCTCTTTTCACTTCTGTTAATCTCAGAAAAATAAAAACATTTAATTAATTTAAGAAATAAAAATTTAATGCGCCTGAAGAAAATGCATTCTTCCTAACATCATTCTAAATTGTTTATAGTCTTAATAATAAGCAACAGTCCATCGACTCATTATCTATTTTTTATATATAAAAATAAATATATAATGAGCTTATGTATTTAAGTTACTTTTATGTTTACTTTCACAATTCTAACGTTTGACATTTTAAATAATTTAATAATTATTGTTATTTATTAACAATAAATTAACAATATTAAGTGTGTATGCTGTCGTGGAAGTGTGTGTTCACAGGCCGATTTGCATGTGATGAAGGCTGAAAAAGCCGGAATAACTCGGAAAACCCTATTCCTTCCTCCGCCTAAAAAAGTAAACTGCAGCCATTATCAACCCACTGCAGAATGGAAGCCCCCTCCCTCAACAATTCATGTTGAGAGAAATGGACCGTAATCTGCCACGCTGGTCCAGTGCGAGTTGGCAGATTTAGTATTCAGGGGCTTGAACCCTGGTCTCTCAAAGAGCGTGTGCTACAGCACTCCCACTCCTGACCACTCGGCTACGGAGGCCTCTCAAAATCGGCTAACTACAACCTCGATCGAAGTCGACTTCAGAAATTCCTCCAGTCTTCTATGGGATTCAAACCCAGACCGTCGCCTCAGTAGCTAGGTGGGCAGGAGCAGCAGTGCGTAGCACACGCTTCTTGATTAGAACGGGGTTCGAGCCCATGACCACCAAATACGGAGGATGCGGAAAGGTCAGGGAATGACCACCGCATATCCCCGGAGCAATATGGCCTAAGTTGCTAATGATCCTAAAAACCAAATAACAACATAACAAACCCAGACCTCTCTAAATAACCTAGAAATGTTGAAATCACGGAGGACTGTTTTCAAAGGCATTGTATTTTTTTTCAAATAGACATGTTATATTATATTAATATTTCTGTATGTGTTTTTTTTGTTTAATTTTTGGGGTGAGTGCAACCCAGGCTGTACCTGTTGTGACTTATGGGCGTTAACTTTGTTTTTATCAGTGAATTTCTGTGGATTTATATTTGAAACCATATTTGGAATTAGTCCTAATTTAACCTACAATAAATACAAAATATTTTTACAGCGAGACTCTTTATTAAAACACGTAAAAAAAGAATTAAGCAAGAAAGGGTAGTGCGGTTACAAAAATAAATGGATAAAAGAATTGAAAATTTTCGAGACTTTATCGTCATAGTAGGGAAGCTTCGGCTCAAGAAGTATCTGTGGATAATCTCTTCACAGTTGGGAGATGCTAGTGCTTCGAAACTATGATAAGAATCGCGGTGCACGATTGGTCGAAGCCCCTCAAGGAACAGTTTCAGAGACTCGTGCGGACGGCACTACAGCTAAAAGATTAGATGTGATAGAGCACATATGGGTGGCCCGCGGGCCGTATCCGGTCCTCTAATTCTTTTGATCCGGCCTTAATCTATTTCAGCGAAGTTTGTCTGATTCATGGTGGGAGAAAACATGGTGTGTTCTACTAACTCACATTAAGCTGACGTCATATGACTTGCACAAAACACACCATGTTTTCTCCCACCAAGGTCTCTTTCTCACTTTGACTAGCTGCGTGTGTGAACGTGTTACAACGTGTCAGTTCGGTGCCTGCGTTGATGTTGTGTTCTGTTCAGTGCCTCCGGTGTAGAAGACAGTTTGTTTGACAGTTCTGAATATCGCTTATAAATTTGGGACAATGTCAGGGGTTATGTCAAAAAAAAGAAAAGTAGATGCAGAGAATCGTCAATTTCAAGACAACTGGACGGAGGATTATTATTTTATTCTGAATAAAGGATTTCCTGTATGTTTGCTGTGCAAGGAATCCGTATCTGTCAACAAAGAATACAACTTGAAGAGACACTTTACTTCGAGACATGCGGATCACCAAAAAATTGATGGACAACTACGAAAAGATGAAATACAGAAGTTGAAGAAGAACTTGGATACCCAGCAGCAAATGTTCAACAAGCAAAGAACGCAGCACCACAGCATTGTCAAAGCCAGCTTTGTGGTAAGCGAAAAAATCGCTAAGCATTCTAAGTCATTTGGTGAAGGAGAATTTATCAAAGAATGTCTGCTGGGTGTTGCAAGTATAATATGTCCTGAAAAGAAAAAAGACTTCGAGAATATTCGTTTGTCAAGATGTACTGTTGTCCGACTGATAGAAATTATGGCTGGTGATATCAAAAAAAAAGTTTAAAAGAGAAGATTGCTAGATTGAAAGCATTTTCAATTGCTTTGGATGACAGCACCGATGCCTCCGGTACAGCACAACTAGCAATATTTCTTCGAGGAGTTGATGCGGATTTCAACATCACAGAAGAATTACTGGCACTTCGGTCGTTAAAAGGAACAACTACCGGTGAAGATATATTTGAAACAGTCAACACAGTCTTCGAGAGATTTGGGCTTAAATGGAGTTCACTATCTATCATATGCGCTGATGGAGCCCCTGCAATGGTTGGTGCACGGAAGGGATTTATTGGAATAGTTCATGAAAGAGCAATAGAGCTACAGATCCATCAGGAAAATTTAAGAAATTTTCACTGCATTATCCACCAACAAAATCTGTAAGTAAGTGTAAGTGTGTTTAGGGTCAAGCGGCTCCAGGGGTTTCCCCCATCTCCGCGTAGTTTACATTGTGGTGTTTTACAGTACGCTGTAAATGCCAGAGATTTAAAAGTGTGTGGGTCTTGGATCGTTTAATGTCATGTACCGTTGTTCTTCTGGTCGTTTAGCCGCTAAACCCCAACTGGAGCCAAACGTTGCCCCACTTACGCCCCGTGGAGGCAGACCAGGAACCCAGTAGCTTATATGCACTCTGGCAGGTCCTGCCACCTAATTTCCTGAGATTTCGGTGGCTAGGACCTTAAAAAAAAAAAAAAAAAAAAAAAACGGGGGCACTTAAATTTAGAAAAGCCAGGAGAGGTTGATATTGTTTAGTTTTCAGTTTAGAAATCGTTAATTTTGATTAGTTATGTGGGGTTTACGCTGGCGTATTAGTCAGAGTAGGGGGGGAAGAGACTGAAGACTGGGGGGAAAGATAGAAGTATGGGGTCGATAGGGAAGGCAACCCCAGATGATCAGTAAGGCATGCCCATGCCTCACCAGGCGAAATATATGGGGTGGTAGGGGAGGGAGGAAACAGGAAGACCACTCCTCCTCCCCCCTTCCAGAGATAGGAAAAAAAGGTACCAGGCAAGGGAGCTGGTAGAGATCGCCATTTGGCTACATGGCAGTGAGGCTGCATCAGTCGTAGTGTAGTCATAAGTCCGGTAGTAGAGTCACTCGTGGGATAGAGTCCCGTCCAAGTTGAATGTCTTTGTTTTTGGTTCTCTATCTTCATTCAATATATTTGTCAGTTTTACTTAGGTCTCATATTTCTTGGTACATAGGCAGGGTTTCTTGGTAGACAGCTAGTAGCTTCCACATAATTTTCATTCTGGGGTGTGTCCTAAAGGATGTTTTGATTTGTTATCTGGCTCGTCGTCTTTCACTCCTGGTGTATTGCATATAGTGTTCTCCTTCTTGAGAAGAGTTCTTGAGCGAAGTTGGTCAGGGCTCTGTATTCCTCCTCTGAATCCAGTAGGTGAACCTCTTGCCCTCTGGGAAGGTATCTTATACTCGTGATTAGAATGCACCTGAGATCCTCGTATTGCAGACAGTTGTACATGAGGTGTTCCCAGGTTTCGATCTCTCCACATGTACAGCATGGGTCCTCTACAAGGGCAAAGTCCATTAACTTTGCGTTAAAGGGGCCGTGTCCAGTTAGCAAGTATGTTGTTTGCAACCCCGGAAAGAACCAAGTAGGCGATTTTGGATAGATTTTTTTAAGTTGCGGTAAGAACTTGTGGGTGATTTGCTCCTTTGGTTGTTTCTGCTCACCTGTCCTGCCACACCTGCAGCAGGTGAGACTGAAGCCGGATCTTTTCTGCCTTATGGTTGTTTGTTGGGTCTATTGTAAATTCCAAGAAAGTGGTGGTTATTCCCTTAGATAAGTAGTAGAGGAGTCCTGTTCTTGCGATTTCAAGATCAAGTGGAAGTACTGCTGCTATCACCTGAAGCGCTGGGTTACTCACCGTTCTGCAGGCGCGGGTGGTAGTGAGGAGGATGGTGCGTTGAATTGCATCCAGGGTTCTCTTATTTAATCGATGGATGCTGATGTAAATAATGTGCAGAAAACTTACAGATGGAACTTATTGAGCTTCAGGCGGATTTAGTGCTAAAATTACAATTTAACAACATTGCTTTGACGGATTTTTATAAATTTTATTTTGTGGAAGAAAAATATACAAATTTACGCGCCTTTTCAAGAAAAATCATTTGTCTTTTCGGCAGCACATATATGTGTGAACAGTTTTTCCCGAGGATGAAATACAATAAATCAAAAATTCGGACAAGAATAACGGACGAAAACCTCGAAAATTCTATGCGATTATCCTTAAGTAATATTAACGTCAATATTGATAGTCTCGTTGTTCAAGTACAAGGCCAATATTCAGATTAAATTGTTATGTCGTTCATTATATTATAAAATTTATGTAGCGCTTTATACCAAAGCATTATATTATAAATAAATGAAATATGAAGTAGCAACTTGTTTTAATTCATTTAATATTAATTTATTTTATTTAATAATTTGGTCCGGCCCTTGACTTGGAGACAGAATGATAATTTGGCCTCCGAACTAGGAAAGGTTGCCCATGCCTGTGAGAGAGGTTTGGCTGTAGACTAAGAAATTATCACCAGAAGAGGAGGAGGGCGTCGTTTAGCTTCCTGTGCTTTTGTTAGTGGATTCACCTCTTGTATTTAGAGCAATAAGTAGATGTCGCATTGCTGAATAACATCAGAAGTTGCTCAGGTAGAAATTTGTCTGTTGTTTTGTGCCAAAGCGTTGGTGAGTACCGTAGGGGCGATGGATGGATACGGATAGATCCCATATGTTAGTCACTAATAGCTCCCGAGAACATTTTTTCATGAGGACTGATCATTGATTTTTCAGTCGCTTCGCGAGTCGAATTAGTCTCATCGACTGTGCTTTTGTTGAGGAGTTTATCTGTGTTGGTAGCTTAAGTTTGTTAGCAGTCACTATACCGAAGCAAATTCCTCAGGAGGAAGAGAAAAGCCTAGATCTTTAGTGTAGTTTAGTTTCCCCCTTGTATGCCATATTTATTTATTCTTATTCTCTGTTTGTCTTCTTCATATTATTGTTATTTTTTATCCCTGATGGGGTGTGTTTTCCACCCTGTGACAGGTACTAGCACCCAGTACACAGGGAGGTTTGTTATGTCCCACTTAGGGCTTCTCAAATATACAGTTTTCTTTCTTCCCGGGATTCCTGGAATGGTTGTGTACATTTAGAAAAATCGGTTGTTTATGTTTTTATATTTAAAAATTAAACAATTTACAGGAAACAAAGCAAGATAGAACATTATATTTCTTTATTACAGCTAAAATAAATTTCTTTGCGAAAAAATAACAAAAATTTAATCATCTTTTAAAAAATGAAGCCTTTTTTTTTAAATTTCGACGTTTACAAACAAAAATGAAAAATGTTTTATGTATTTTGATAATAACTCTTTAAAAAACAAAGCATCAATACAATACTCCTATCACTAAAGCTAGTTCTCAACTTTGTGATAAATAAACCGACAGTAGAAAATGCTGTCTCTGATTTAACAGAGGTCGGTGGAATGGTTTTTAATGAATCAACTAGTGGATGCATAATGGTGGAAACTCTTTCTCCAGTTTCCTCGAATAATTCCAATCCTTGCTTCAAAACCAGGCCTTAAATACTGTTTGTGATCCTGAGAAAAAGTTGAAGATTCTACAAGTTTTGTCTTAGATTGAATCGCTGCTTCTAAAATTTTTCTCGTTTATTTATTAAGTCTTAAGCAGATTACAAGTTATTAATGTATTGTATAATTCTGATAATAAGTACTACGTGCATAACAGAATATGTATCTACACCCCCTAGTCAATGGCTGTAACCGGATGTCTCCTAAGAGAAATAATAATAATAATAATAATAATAATAATAATAATAACTCATCTGTCAATATCATGGGACTCATGGGTTGCACAATTTCTTGATTTTCTTCATCTACCGATTGTGAAGAGTTGGGGCTAGATGGAAATTCGTCTCCGTTGAAAAGTCTAATCAGTGTCATCTTAGCAAATTCAAATAATGATTCTTTGTTTTTGGTAACGATCTTGAGACCGACTAACAGTTAACATTTCTGTTTGCTTACATATCATAGGAGACCACAATAGGTACTTGAACGTACGTAGTTTTTCGTGTGGTGCGGACTGCGGCTAGCAGAGCGAATGCAATTCGTCTATATATATATATTTAATATACAGTGTATATATATATATATATATATATATATATATATATACACACCATGGCAACCATGGTGTCAGTTGCCAAGTGTTACTTGAGGATAGATGAGCTGCCCGGAATGAGATATTGATTATGGAGACATGAATCAGTATCTAATAACATTATTGATATCATTATATTAAAAAATAAATTTAACACAATTTAATGTTCCCGAGAAATTTCCAGGAATTAAAAAACCAATCAAAACATGCGGGATCCCGGATTACCGGGAAAGAAGCTCTTGGCCGGCTGTTATTACTGTTCATCGAGGAACTCTCTAACTATCCCACATGCGTTCAGGATTGCGACTTTCTGGAATTCCTTGTGAGAACACCTCTAGAATTCCAGAGGTGTTCTCTGGTAGACCTATTGCTGCTATGATCGGGATGGTCGTTAATTGTTGCATATGCCACATCTCTTTGATCTCCTATCTTAGGTCTATGTACCTCCTGATATTTTCTTCGTGGCTTTTTTTGGAGCGTGCCCGTGTTGGGCACCGCCACGTCCATCAGATAAGTAGCCTTTTCCGCCGTGTCGATGAGAGTTATATCTGGTATGTTGTGCGCGATTTCCTCGGCCGCTATTATGGGGCGGTCCCAGTAAAGCTTGTACGATGAGGTATCTAGTACGGCTTGGGGTTCCTTCTTCTAATACACTTTCTCTTTGATCAATTGGTACTTCCTCGCTAGCTTGTGTTGTATCATCCTGGTGATCTGGGCTGTCTACGAGTGTACTCTATCTGATTGATCACCCTGCATCCTGAGGTGATGCGTTGGATCGTTTCTGAGGTCACGTGGCATCGTCAACATGTGTCATTTTTCACTCCGGGTTTCTTACCGATATAATTTATATCGGTAAGAAATATGGTCTTGGATGGTGGGCATGATTTCTTCAGGAAGAGTTCCGTTCGTGAACCATACATTGGAACCCATTTTTATCTAAGTGGTTTTATTATTTTATTTTTATCTAGTGGAGATCATTATAGTGTCTGTCATGGAGTGTCTTCTACCTCCTTCGTTTGTTCCGTCTGGCCTGGAGGGGTCTTTTCGCTTAGGTTGAGTGAAGTATGCCTCTTGTGTATCTTCCTTATTCACAAGATACGGAAGTGGCGCTGTGGTTTTTCCTTCAGGTTCGTTATTGCTTTCTTGTTTTGCTCGATGAGGTCTATCAAGCCCCTTCCTCCTTTCCGCCTCTCTGGCTGGTCAGTTTCTCCACAGCCGACTTCTGGTGGTGCTGGCGCCTCTTGGTCATCATTGTCCTTGTCTTTATCATGATATCTTCCTGTTCACTGTTAGTCCAATCTATGATTTCGATGCGGTGTGTTAGCACTGGGCTTTTACCGTGTTCCCTCAATTCATTTTTGCTTTGAGCAGGCTGCTGAGTCTTTGATGGTATTTTTCGTTCAGGCAGACCTTGAGCTCCGTGTGTTCTAACTACTGAGCCTGCATCATCCCCAGGTATTTGTACTCTGTCTTGGCTGCGATTCATTTTAGAAGTCTGCAGCTGGTTCCCCTGGGTTTAGTCGTGTCTCGTTGTTTAGTCCAAATTACATCCTGATATCATTGCTAAATTCTTCAGTGATCCGCAGTAGCTGCTGCATTGCTTCGCGTAGAGCTTGATGTCATCCACGTGCCATGGTGGGAAGTATGGAACGATGTAACCCCAGGCTCGGGGTTCCATATCTATGCGCGTGCGAATGTGCATTTGTGCATAGCTTCTTTTAATGTTATTCGATAGATTCCATCGATTTTTCTCCAGCTGGAAATTATTTTAATTTTATTTATTTATTTTTTGCGCGCAATTTTAAATTGACGCATTATGAAATTAAATGAAAATTCATCAAATATAAATCAGAGATATGTATTAAAACATTTGTCATATTTAAATTAAAATTTTTAAATTTAGCAACTTTAAATTGTCAATTTAATTTAATCGCCTTAAATTAACTTTCGTGAAAAAAACTTCAATTGAGAAAGTTGTTATATACTAACGAACAAACATGACAAAAAAAATGCCATTTTGGAATGTGCCTATTCGCCTCTAAATTCATTCAAAAGTATTTTCGCCCATAAATTAAAAGAAGTACGTGAATGTAGCATATCGCAAAACATTTTTTATTACTATATGCTCCCTTAAGTAAATAGGTTTCTTTTTGGATCAAGTAGGCCTTATGATGTACAAATTCATATATCAAAGCTTTTTTTCTTTTCTTTTTTTTTTTTGAAGAATAAACCATTATAAACTATTTGAATAATAAACTATATGATGATTATAATTTAATTAATACAAAGAATATGAGCTTTTTTCTTTAAAAAAAAAAAAAAGAGCAAATAACTTCTAACTAGTAAAATGCGAATTTTTAATTATATCTCGAATTGCTGTAACAGTCCGAGAGATGGCGCCACACCACATTGTTGTATGCAATCATAATTATTTCGCTTATATACTATTTCTCCCTGATTTGGGGGGGGGGGGGTTCACCTCGTGACGGGAATTGCTACAAAGTATACAGGGTGGTCTTGTGTTACTGTTGGTCGAGGAACTCTGACTATCCTACAGGTGTTTTCAGGATTGCGACTTTCTGGAGTTCCTTGTAGGTGTTCACTGGAAGACCTATTGCTGCTAGTTTGTTATGTAGGGTCTTTGGCTTCATACCGTTGGTTGACACGATGATCGGGATGGTCGTTACCTGTTGCATATGCCACATCTCTTTGATCTCCTCTCTTAGGTTCGTGTACTTCTGATTTTTTCCCCCATGGGTTTTCTGCAGGTTGCCAGTGTTGTGTACCGCTGTGTCAATCAGATAGATAGCCCTTTCCTTCTTGTCCACAAGTGTTATGTCCGGTTCCGGGATTGTTTTATCCGTTATTATGGCGCGGTCTCAGTACAGCCTGTGGGTTGGGTCCCTATTAGTGGCTGGGGTTCGTACTTGTAGTACGGTACACTTTCTTTGATCAACTGGTATTTCCTCGCTAGCTTGTGATGTATTATCCTGGCTACCTGGTCGTGTCTATGAGTGTTTTCAGTCTGGTGAACGCTTGCATCCCGCGATGATGTTTGGGATCGTTTCTGAGGCCAGGTGGGATCGTCGACATGTGTCATTGGACACTCCGGGCTCCTTGGTGATATATTTTCTATAGTTTCTGGTGTTAATTACCTGGTCTTGGATGGCGAGCATGAATCCTACAGTCTCAGGGAAGAGCGTCCCATTCGTGAGCCATGCATTGAAAGCAGTTTTATCTATGTGAACTTGATGAAGGTCAATGTAGTGTCTGCCATGGAGTGTCTTATTTGCCCATCTTTCTAGCTTAATTTGTTCTGTCTGGGCAAGAGGAGACTCCTCGCGTATGTTGAGTTGGGTATACAGCTTTTCTATCTTTCTTAAGGTCTATCAGGCCCCTTCCTCTTTCTTTCCGAGCTCTCCACTGACAGCTTTCTGTCAGTCTCTCCACGGCTGACTTCGGATGGTGTTGACTGCTCTTGGTCATCAATGTCCTTGTCTTTCTCATGATATCCTCCAGCTCGGTGTTAGTTCAATTAATCATTATTATCAGTTTATTTACCCAAGGTTGACTTGTACAGCCGGTGGGCTAGAAGGTCTGCAGATATTTTGAAATATACATCATACAATTTTATACAAATTTTCAATATATATTTTGCAATAATGGTATTAAATAGATAATGATATTTACTTAATAGTAAGTAAAGAGATAAATATACAGGTTGACCTATATTTATTTTCTTCAGCAACTGTCATAACCAATTTACTTATTTTTCCTTATATTATTGCATTTAACTATTTACATCATATAAAAATTTCTGATAAAAAACTTGAGCTCAACCGTAATTTTTAATGAACAGAAGTCTTTTATTGAAATCTTAAGGAATCTAATCAGGTAAACACAGCAGTTATTGGGGAAAGTTATATAAAAAGATTCATTTCGCATGTTTTCAAATGTTTGTTTAATATAAAAACTTATATTAATAATCTAGAAGTGTGTAAAAGTCTCGTGCTTTATACTGTAATTATTCTAACGCATGGAATACGCAAGAGGTGATCCGAGAAAGAAGATATCAAATTACACACGATTCCCATTTTTTAAATGTATTAAAAGTATCCGTGAAGGTATTTGCGGTTGTTTTTATTTTCTTTACTCTTATCTCTCCCGCCCAAAATGACATGATCCACTCTTCATAATATCTAACTGAATTCCCCACAGTGTGCCTGCTCCGATCGCAAAGTTCTGTGAACACTCCATAGCTGAAACAAGTATATAGAGGTTCTGTTGTGCTCATTAATGATTGCGAAGAGCGAGTTTGTACTATATCCATTATTTGTCTAATACCTAGACCGATGTACACTGCATTTTTTCTCCAATAATTTCATTTATGTCAATTCACTACATAGAATCATTCATTTACATAAAATTAGGAAGAAATCTTTATTGTACAATAAAGATACAATATGTGCCCGCCACAGGCAAGGGGCTTGACAAGATTACGGGGTAATATAAAGGTAATATAATATAAAGAATAGAAATTACTTGTCATTTCCCTCGTGCAGGTTGAACTTTGAATTGTTTGGACAACATTTGACGACTCGAATCATTGATCCAGTCAAATTCCTCACACAGCTAAGTTGAATCAGCCAAAAGACTCGTTCTACCGACCACTACATTGGAAGACAGATGGAAATGCATTCATCCTAGTTCAGTAGATTGCCATTAATGACTTTTAGAGTGCATATATAGAATATTTGAGGCGGACAGTGGGAGAAAATCGCGAATGTTTGTTTAATAAGCCAACCCTAGTAAGACTATAATGCGTTTAGGGCTGAAGCCTCAAGCTACGGAAAAGTCTAGACTATGTATAAGTATACTTATACATAGTCTAGACTTTTCCATAGCTTGAGGCTTCAGCTCTAAGCGCTTTATAGTCTAAACACATCATATGCCATCAGGCATCTCTCATATTGTGGAGTTATACTTCATAACTGTTTTGTCAAAATTGCATCACTCGGGTACCTATCCACCCACCGAAGAAGGGCCAAATAGCCCTGAAACGGTACCGTCTGGGGAGGGGGGCCTGATGGCCACTGAGTTTCCTCGAATAGGTAGTAACAGTCTTCTCTACTGGGAAAGCGTTGCCTATTCGAGGAATATATGAGCTTTGAGTGTGAGTTGAAGGAGCAACTGTCCCTTTCTTCCTTCTACGGCATTTCCTTCCTCTACCTCTCCGACTATCACCTTCCTACATCTTTATCTCTTTTCTAAGTCTAATAGGGACAGTATGAGGATAACCGAGAACTTTATCCCATACCATATTTCAAAACGGTGCCGTCTGGGTGGTGGTATCCATCTGAGAATAAGTAACATTAGTCTTCTCCTCAGGTGAAGCGTTACTTATTCGAAGTAGTGCAATATCATGGCAACTCGTTGTGAAGGTATTCACAATATGAGATATAACTTAAAACGATGTCGTTTTGCTAACATTCTGTTAATTCAGATTTGGCTATGCATTATTGATGCTTTTGCACTATACTTATACCCTAGTAAGACCTGAGATAAGTGTAGGAGTTTTCAGTATTCCGGACATCTCGACGCCGAAGATGTCTCTTAGCAGTGCATGTCGCCAACTGGTGCAGAGAATGGAGGTATTGGACATTATAGCAGAAGATGATGTTCTTAGGTTTTAGGCGCATCATCGACTTACACCATATTGCGCCGTATATATATATATATATATATATATATATATATTGTGTGTAAAGTAGTGTGTTCTTGGTCGATTTTCCTGTTTGCCTGACGAAAAACCTGAGTTTCTGCCAGAAAGAAAGAAAAAAAGAAATAATAATAATAATAAAAAGGAAAGAATAATGTGGCAAACCTGCAACTTCCATCCCAGTGCCCAGATCTGAATCCTATTGACCACTGGTATGTTAAAAAAAGAGTAAAATATCCCCAGGAGGGTTACTGATGTCAGTACATCTCCTGGGGATTAAAGAGGGTGGGTCATATGGATATTTGATATTGCTTTTTATACCAAGATTTTTTTTATTTAGTGTCGCTATTAGTTAGAGGATAGCACAGCATATGGAAGCTTGGTTGGTTTTTTTAGGGTTAAAACTGACGCAGCTTGGTCCGCGTGGTGTCATTATGTATTTGTTTATAAATTACCTGTTTTACTAGATGAAAAACATGAGTTTCCGGGAGAGAAACAATGCTCTCTTCGTCGCAGACCAATAAACTCAGCCACCAGTGAAAGAAAGTCCACAAATTTCTGAAGTGTCGACGATGATAAGATCTGTGCATTTTCCACACGGTGTGGAAGAAAAGTGATCATAAACAAAACAAAAAAACACGCGAATTCTTTTTGCGAAAGTTCTATAGTGGTGATTCTGACAGTTGAAGTTCCATCCTTGGAAAAATTACGTGCAGAAACTACTCATGCCTCCAAATAATTTGTATTGATTTTTACCATATAATTAATAATGAGGAAATGGAAAAAAATATGAAGAGTAACCGGATTTCTAATGATTTTAATACTCAGGAGGTTACATCTTTTCAATAAATTCGCTCACGTTGCCTCAACAGACCGTCCTGTAGGTAGTTTTGCCTGCTTTATTTGAGAAGCGCCAACGGTGCCTGAAAAGTGACTCTTTCGTTTTAAAAGTACTCTAGCCTAGTTGCGTCTTTAGTTATAATTAGTTTTGATACCAGTAGGAGAGTTGCCCGCAGTCTTTCCTTTCTGCTTTCTTTTACTTATCAAAGTTTATTGTTCAAAAGTTTGTTATCAAAATATTTTCATATTATGCTATGTATTTATTAGTCAACATTTAAGTATTGTTTAAACGAAGCCACTGATCGCGATTTTTACGACTGTATTTGAAACTACATATTTATTGTACGTAAATTTTATTTAATAGAAAAATAAGATTTGTAAAAGACGTTTAAGTTTTGAAGGTAATCTTTTTTGGTTCAGATGTGGACGACGCATGGCTGCTCCTATTATATAGATTAGTGCTGCCACCTGTCAGCAGCGTTCTCATCACTAAAACTGTGTTTGAATGATCCGTCACCTCATTATACTCGTATATTGTCACGAATTAAAAATTTTGCTCGAGTCCTTTTTAATGTTCCAGCTAGTTTGTACATTAAGGATATTTAAAGTGAAATATTTATATGTGATTGCAGAATAGCAAGAAGGTCGTTAGATGAAATTAAAGTTTCAGATTTTAAAAAGTTAAAAGCAATTGCTAATTCCATGTGTTCTTACATTTTTTTTCAAATGTTTAATTATAAACATTTGAAAGGTGTGAACACTACATCCTTCTAGTACACATATAAAAAGCTGCTAATAGTGGCGCCGTTTCATCTTTTTAGATGAAATGGCACCACTTTTTATTTTAGATTCGTTATGGTTTTAGGAGATAATGGTAATACTAAAAATTTAGTATAAATATTTCGGCACTTAAGCTTATGCACTGATTTCATTTTAACTGTCAGAACTATTCGTTGTGTTCTGTATAACGAATATACACCTATGAGCCAAAATATTATGACCAACGATCGTTATGCAAATCAAAACAACTGCAGGAGAACTACGGCGCTTGCGCGGGTCGGGACACGGTATAAAAAAACACTTGATACTGAGCTCCGTTAATCAGTGTTACTCTTGTTCTTCAGATGGGAAAGGCAAATGGTCCTGGAGGTTGTCACAGGCATTCTCTCAGATATGCCAGACAAGCTGTACTTGCTACCTGGGAGTCTAAAACGCTGATGGAACTGATATTCGGGTGACACTCAAGTCAAGTGGACCCAATTTCGGCGAAGTCCGGACGGTCTGTGACAGCCAAATCCTCTGCTTGCACCTTTACGATGGTGGGACTGTTAGTAATCCTGGGTATAACCTCCATGCACAAGTACATGGTGTGAACCAACGTAAGCAGGGGTCGAGGTGTGGCGCCCACACCACATGGAGGAACGCCGCCCCTCTATGTTACCAGGCAGTACTAGGTGGTAGATGACTCTCATCAACCAGTGCAATACCACCGCTTTGCATATTGGAGGCTTGTAGTGGTGAAACCCATGTTTAGTCTCTAGAGCTAAGTTCCGGTCAACCCTTCCCTATCTCTTCCATCATGCAGCATGATTGATGACTTTTGAGGTTATGATGAACGTCGTGGCGAGATCCAATATTCCTTACATTTCGAGGGTACAGCTCTAAAACGGTGTTCACAGGCCGGCCGCTGGTTAGTACACCGGACCGAACCTATTGGTAACTCTCTTGGAGGCTTCCGGATCAGCTAGTGTATAATATTGCTACCTCCACTCTGCCAGATAGTGACTGGAGGGAGTCCGAGTAGCGTGTATGCGGGGGGCATTATCGAGGCTACGTTATGTCAAGGATCTGGGTATATTCTTACCATGTGTACGCCATAATCAAAAATTTCATTACTTCATACAGCATGTCCCACTCACTTTTTCTTACTATTGAATACACCATGAATTTTCAAACTAATAGAGCAAGCTTATCTGCGAAAAGATCTAAACCTGCCAAGCACTTCCTAATTCATTTCACACGGGCGCATTATAGCCTTAGATGCTAATGCGCCAATAAAATCCAAATCAATTCAATTCAATTCATTTCACAAATATACGTGGTCTCAATTCTAATCTCAACGATGTCCATTTCCACTTGCAGTCCGCCAAACCCCATGTACTCTTTCTGACAGAATCTCAGTTATCGGTTGATTCAACTACTGCTCATCTCAGATGCCAAAATTATTCGCTGTATGATTCCTTTCGTCTGAAAGGTGCTACTTGTGCATATGTCCGTTCTGATATCCCCTGTCAGAGACTTGGCAATTTGGAATCTCCTCTCTTTGATCTTCTCTGGCTTAAAATCTCTCTACCTCATTTTGTCAAATTCATCTGTTGTCTCTACCGTTCTCCCAACTCCATTAACCACTTGGAGCTCTTTGACTTCCTCGCTTTGCAACATGAGGTAATTTTCCTTGGTGATTTTAATGTTCACAACTCCAGCTGGCTTCCGTTTTCTAGTCATACCGACCCAGCTGGTCGAGATGCTGAGGCTTTTGCAATTGATCTTGCACAGATTGTTCATTTACCTACAAGAATACCGGACAATCCTAATCATACAGCCAACACGCCTGACCTTTTTCTCACAAACAACCCTTATAAGTACACGGTCGAAGTGAGAGGTCCTTTACGTATTTCAGATCACAACTTGGTGATTGTTTCTTCTCCAATGGAGCCTTTATCTCAAGGTTATTCTGGCACCTCCGTAGCCAGGTGGGCAGGAGCAGCAGTGCATAGCACACGCTTCTTGATCAGACCGGGGTTCGAGCCCGTGACCACCAAATACGGAGGATGCGGAAAGGTCAGGGAATGACCACCGCATATCCCCGGAGCAATATGGCCTTAGTTGCTAATGCTCCTAAAAACCAAATAACAAACAAACATCAAAACTACTCCCAACCTCGTGTTTGGCATTAGAAGAATGGAAAATTGGATGACCTACGAGATTTCTTTCCTTCTTTTCCTTGGTCGGATTACTGTTTCAAAGCTTCTGATGTCGACGTTTGCTCCGATTGTGTCAACGAAATTGTTCTTGCAGGAATGGAATCCTTTATCCTAAACTCCACTTTAAAATCTCGTCCTTTATCTAAACCTTGGTTTTCCAAAAAATGTGCTAAGGCTGTTCAAAAGAAGAATGTTTCATATTGTAATTGGCTTGTTTCTAATTCTTCAGTTTCATTTTCTGCCTACACCAAAGCTCGCAACCATTGTAAAGCAGTTATTAATCAGTCCAAACTAGAGTTTGAACAGGCTAAGAGTAGAAAACTTGCTTCTTGCCCTAATGGTAGCCGAGCATTCTGGTCTCTTGCCAAAGCTATTGGCCGCAACCTTTTCCCACCTCTGTCCAAACCAGGTAGTTCTGTTGTCACTTCAGCCAAGGATAAAGCTAACCTGCTAGCATCCCATTTTTTTTCTAACTCATGTATTAATGATCTTGGTAAAACACCTCCCACCATTCCCAACACGCTCCATTCAATGCCTCCTGTGGTCTTCGGTCAAAAGGATGTCAGAAGGATTTTGACGAATCTTGATACTAAGAAAGCTCCAGGTCCCGATAGTATTTCTCCACTTGTTCTCAAAACCTGTTGAGTAAGTTCACCGGAACTTACTCCTATTCTTTGCCGCCTTTTTTCACTTTCTTATTCCAAAGGTGTTTCTCCTTCTGCTTGGAAATTTGCTCATATCCAGCCAGTTCCTAAAAAGGATGACAAATCTCTCCCATCCAATTATCGTCCCATTGCAATTACTTCTACTCTTTCTAAAGTAATGGAGAAATCAATTAACCGCCAACTCTTAAACTACCTAGAAACCTTCCGTCTGGTCAACGATCGCCAGTATGGATGCCTTCAGTGTCGATCCACTTGTGATATTCTGGCTTATGTTACCCATTTATGGAAAAATTCATTGGAAAAGTTCGGTGAAACACAAGCAGTTGCTCTTGACATCTCGAAGGCTTTCGATCGTGTTTGACATAGATGTCTTCTAAAGAAGCTTCCATCTTATGGTTTGCCACTGTTTTTAGTAATTGGTTATCCAGTTTTTCTCTCTGATCGCTCACTTAGGGTGATGGTAGATGGCTCCCTGTCTTCTAACTTCTCCACTAATGCCGGTGTCCCCCAAGGTTCAGTTCTTTCCCGCACTCTTTTCCTCTTGTATATTAATGACTTTCTTTAATTGACTGGAAATCCTATCCATAGTTTTGCCGATGATAGCACATTGCATTCCACTTTCCATTTAAGAAACCTTGCTGTTCTCAATCAGCTTCAACTTCTCTAAAATCTACTACCAATTCTTTAAATGCCGATCTTCTGGCAATTCTCCAGTGGGGCAAAGACAGCTTAGTTGATTTCAACCCTTCTAACACTCAGTCTTGTCTTATATCTCGCAAAAAGGATTCTTCTGCTCCTATGCTTATCTTTATTGACACTCCGATTTATAGGCAAAATTATATATCTCTTTTTTTGGATTACCCTGACTTCTAATCTCTCTTGGCACAAGCACATTACAAATATTGCTTCCTCTGCTTCTAAAAAAACTTTTCTCTTTCGCTCTCGGCGTTACTTTTCTTCCAAACAGCTGCTCACTCTGTATAAATCGCAAATCCGCCCTGCCATTGAATATTGTTCCCACATCTGGGGGTGGTGCCCCCAAAACCTCTCTCAGGCTTCTTGATTCCATTCAGAAGAGGGCAGTTAGGTTAATTAATGATTCATCTCTAACAGAGTCTCTCCACTCACTGTCTCATAGACGTACTATTTCTGCTGCATGCTTCTTCTACAGATACTTCCATGGGCACTGTTCTTCTGAATTGGCTTCTATAATTCCCCCTCCTCTTTCAAAACAGTCCGAACACGTGCCGCCACCAGCCAACATCAATTTACTGTCCAACATCAAACTCCCAGAACCAACTTTTCATCTTCCTCGTTTATTCATTCAGCTGCTGTTTTCTGGAACAACCTTCCTTCATACGTATTTCCTGAAAATTACAGAAGTTCAAGTCCAATGTTAACAAATATCTTCTTTCGTTTTCTTAACCTCCAAGCCCGGTATTAAGTACTATAGGTTCTAATACCTCTCGTTTTTGAGGTTTACATAAAAAAAAAAAATATATATATATATATATATATATCACAATTGGCTTGTATCCAAATCTCCTGGTTCATTTTATGTCTGCTCCCAACCTCGCAACAATTGTAAAGCAGTTATTAAGCAGTGCAAACTAGATTTCGAACAGGCTAAGAGTAAAAAACTGTCTCCTTGTCCAGATGGTAGTCGAACATTCTGGTCTCTTGCCCAAGCTATTGGACGCAACTTTTGTCCATCTCTATTCCCACTTCTGCCAAAACCAGATTGTTCTAAGCCAAGGATAAAGCTGACTTACCAGCATCCTATTTTCTTGCAACTCGTGTATTGATCTTAGTAAACCACCTTCTACCCTTCTCAGTACACTCCATTCAGTGTTTCCTGTGGTCTTCCGTCAAAAAGATTTTGTGCAATCTCGATAAAGCTCCAGGTTCTGATTGTATTTTTCCACTTGTTTTCAAAACCTGTGCTGCTGAGCTTGCTTCCTGTTCTGTTTCCTTTTTTTTTTGCCCTTTTGTAATCCAAAGGTGTTTTTCCTTCTGCTTTGAAATTTGCTCATATCCAGCCAATTCCTAAAAAAGGGTGACAAATCCCTCCCATCCAATTATCGTTCTATTGCACTTCTTCTCTTTCTAAAATAATGGAAAAATCAGTTAATCGCTAACTCTTAAACTATCTTGTAACCTTCCATCTGATCAACGATCGCCAGTATGGATTACGTCATTGTCGATCCATTAGTGATATTCTGGCTTATGTTATCCATCTATGAACAAATCCAGTAGAAAGTATAGGGAAACTCAAGCAGTTTACCTTGATATTTCAAATGCTTTTCATCGTGTTTCGCATAAACATGTTTCTACATAAGCTTACATCTTATGGTTTGCCAACTGTTTTTTTGTAATTGGTTATCCAGTTTTCTGTCTTCCAACTTCCCCACTACTGCTGGTCAAGGTTCAGTTCGTTTTCCCAGTTTTTTCCTCATGTATGTTAATGACCTTCTTCCAGGGACTGGAAATGCTATCCATAGTTTTTTCTGCTAATTGCACATTACATTCCACCTCCGGTTCGAGAATCAGCTTCTACTTCTCGTATATCACTACCAATTGCCCTTTTGTAATCCAAAGGTGTTTTTCCTTCTGCTTTGAAATTTGCTCATATCCAGCCAATTCCATCCACACCCGCATCTGTAACTATCAGATGCTACATTCATAACATAAGAGGCATAAGTTGCAAACTCTATACACTTTAATCTATTCTCCTTACTGCTGAGTACGATATTATTTGTTTAATGGAGACCTGGATGAACCACAATAGATGTATTGACACTCTTTGCCTCCCTTTGAATTATGCTGCTCAAGTTAATGGACGCGCCATTCGCCGCGGTGGTGGAGTTGCAATCATCTATAAAAATTCCTTTTCTCGACATAGGAAAAACTCAAGTAGTTCCGAAAACTTTGAAGTCATCTCTCTAATCCTTGACCTCGATGAAATTAGAATACAGGTTTGTACTGTCTACCTCCCTCCAGAACACACCCGAGAGGTTAGAACGGAATTAGCGACCTGGATTACTACCAATCTCCAACCCAACGTCCCTACTATTCTCGTAGGGGACTTCAACATGCCCCTGCCAAGGTACTCAACGGCTCGGTGTTCTCTGGAAAACATGTTACATATGCTCGACCTTCATCCTCTTCAAACTCCCCCAACTCGCGGAAATCAGCAGCTCGACCTCATTTTTCACAACACACTTCATGCAGAACTTATCGAACCAACCTTCTTCTTCAAATCAGATCATCAACCGTTAGATTGTGAATTTTATGCCCGTTCCGACCTCTCTAATACCTCGGTTGAAGGATGTGGCCCGCTGCATACGAGAAGTCTTTTCAAACAAGTTCATTAAGCAAGAAATAATTCTCCATCGCCTCACTTCGTATAAATGGAATTGTCTGTTAGAAAAGTCAGGGCCTGAAGTCGCTTCCATCCTGGCTGAAGAATTATTTCAAATAGCTTGTGTTGGTGCGTCTAAGGAGATTCAGATCTCACATCGATCTAACTGGTGGTTTAACAACAATATGAAGGTTGTGTTTGTAAGAAAACAAAAGGCTTACAGAAAATGGCAGAAAACCAGAACCGCTGAAGACTACATCGCCTACAAAAAAGAACGAGCCTGTTTCTTAAAGCACAAACGCCAAGAGTACAACTTTGCAATTTCTAAAAAGCTTAAACAGTCTAAAAGAATCAATAACAACAAGAATACCAACTTCACCATGGACGAAACCTTATTTAGGGAATGGGCGAACAGTGCCTTCGGAATCTCTCCAGATCCTAATTTAAAGTATAACTCTCTCACACCAGACAATATCAGTTGGCTGGTAAATTACATGAATAACATGACTCCTTCAGGATCCAATCTTGATATCAGACCTCTACTAACAGAAATCACCATAACCAAAGAAAATGTAATTCAGGCATTAAACAGTCTCCCAAATAAATCCACTTCTGGCCCCGATATGTTCCCCCTCTTTATCATGAAAGTAAGCAGTCCATTCATCATCGAGGTCTTGCTACACATATTTAGAGAAACCCTACACACTAGAATTATCCCTGAAATATGGAAACATTATATTGTAAAATCCGTGCCTAAAGTCAAACATCCGAAAGACAAGAAGGATTTTCGTCCCATCTCTATAAGCTGCAATTTACTAAAACTGTTCGAGAAGACCCTGCTGCCAATTCTTGTTATGCATTTTTTCCATAAAAGACCACCATATTTACACACTGTGATTCCAAAGAGATCAACTGTGACTAACCTAATGGACACCCTATTTCGGATCCAAACGACTCTGAACGCCAAAGAACAGATTGATGTAGTATTTTTAGACATTAAATCTGCTTTCGATATTGTCTCAATCAATTCCTTGATGGCACTACTTGAAAGGCATTTCAGAATACAGGGAGGCCTATTAAAAGTCATCCTTTCCATTCTAAAACAAAGGCATTTGAGAGTAGAACATAGAACCTTCAAATCGAACCACGTCGTCTACAGAGGAGTCCCCCAAGGTGGCGTCCTTTCCGCACTATTTTTTGCTGCCGCTTTGGGCCCCTTCCTCTCTACGCATCCTGACTGCAGCTCTTACGCAGATGATATAAAACTCTTCATCTCGTCAAAACACGGTGACAAATCTGACCAATCACCGCCCATGCCACTGCCCTAATAGAAGAACTTGACCATTATCTTGAGAATATTGGCCTATCCATAAATCCGACCAAGTCAGCACAAATGTCTTTCACCAACTTGAAGAAGAAGATGAACATAGACATCTACATCAATGGTATTAGAGTCCAAAAGGTTTCTCATCACACTGATGTAGGGCTCACCTGGGATGAAGGCCTGACCTTCCAACAGCACTTTGCCAACACTAAAGCAAAAACTCTGTCAGCAATGTGGGCGATAAGACAGGAACTTACTGGAGTAAACAACCAAAAACTTGCCACTCACTACATACAAACATGTCTTGTCCCGATTCCCATGTATGCCTCGACGATCTGGTCCTCTGCTTCCCTCACTAACATCAAAAAATTCATGGGTATTGAGTACTGGATTTTAAGGTGGTTGAACCGTGTGAATGGCCACCCTTTCAACTTCTCGAGATCAGTCATGTATACTAACCTTGGTTGCACCCCTTGGAATCAGTTGCTCATTACAGGAAATCTGCGTTATCTCTGTCAACTCCTCACCGATCGCTTTGACGCTCCAAATGTCCATAATCTTGTTGCAGGCCCTAGGCTTTCCGCGTCCTTTGCAGTAGTTCATGGATTCCCCTAAGAAGCGTATTACAGAATTTAACTATGCTTAGAAGATGTTTTCCGTCTAACATCCTCCAAACGTACAACACCCTGAAGATTGATCCCTACAAGTTCTGTGATGAGAAAGCGTACAGATCTGAGAAGATACAGGACATGTACCATCACATACAACTGTAAAAGTTTCCTGATCCATCAACTCCACTTTGCTGAAGAATTAATTTGTTTTAAATCATTGTGTTTTGTATATATATATGTATTAGCTGTATATGCATATATTAGGATGCGTATGTGTTTATATGTCTCTACCTTTTGCTTGTGTCACTATATATTTGTATCTGCTTTAATGTTTATAATATTAGATAGAAACTAATGTTTCTATAAAATAGAAATAATAATAATATGCGTAATTTATGTACGATTCCTATGATTGCTCTCTAACTTATAATGTACAAATGTATATAGGCACCCTCCTAGCTGAAGGCTGTTCAGGGGTGAAGCATATGTGCAAAAATTGAATAATAAATAAATAAATAAAAAATAAATTCCTTAAATGCTGATCTCCGGGTAATTCTCCAGTGGGGCAAAGATAACTTAGTTGATTTCAATAGTTCTAAAACTCAGTCCTGTCTTATATCTCGAGAAAATTATTCTTCTGCTTTTGTGCTTATCTTTCTGGGCAAGATCCTATAACTCTATTGGGGATTGTAGTATGTTGTTGTAAGGGGGGAGGGGAGTTTAGGAGACCCATCGACTAAGGCCATATTGCTCGGTGTATATTGTCTGTAAATTGTGATTGTTCTGAGGTCGATTTTATGTTTTCTGTTCCAAAAACCCGAGTTACCGTGAGAAAAAAACCATACTTCCCTCGCATGAGACTGACTAATTCAGCCACGTTGTGAAAAAGGCCCATGAACATTTCTCCCGTCATCGACGGGACTTGAACTGAGGTCTTTTCAGTCCAGTGTGGGGAGGATGGGGATCCTACCAACTGTGCTACCCACGAGGGCTGTTGGTGATTGCCCTGACTTCTAGTCTCTCTTGTCAAAGCACATTACAAATATTGCTTCCTCTGCATGTAGAAAACTCAGTTTTCCCTTTGGCTCTCCATGTTACTTTTCTTCCAAACAGCTTCTCACTCTGTACAAATCGCAAATCCGCCTTACCATAGAATACTGTACGCACATCTGGGGTGTTGCTCCCAAATTCTCTCAGGCTTACAGATTCCTTTCAAAAGAGGGCAATTAGGTTAATTAATGACTCATCTCTAACAGTCTCTTCTTTCTCTCTGTCTCATAAACGTTCTGTTTCTTCTGCATGCTTTTTCGATAGGTAATTCCATGGGCATTGTTCTTCTGAATTGGCTGCTATAATCGACCTTCCACCTTCATCGTTCTACTGCTCAACTTTAAACTCACAGAACCAAATTTTCTACTTCATTTATTCGTTCAACTTCCTTTTTTTAACAACCACTCTTCATAAGTATTTCTTGAAAATTACAATCTACAGAAAGTGTGTGGGGGTGGCGTTTTAATGATGAAACAATCTATCTCTATTTATCCCTGGCTGGGTCGCCAATTGTGGGGGTGGCGTTTCTTCTTATATATATATTTATATTACTTTTTATTTTGTTATTATTTGTTATTTATATTCCCCACTTTGCATCTGACTTGTTATCTCATCAGAAGAATTCCGGTTCTGTGGGAGTTCCTATATTAGTGCACTCCTCCTTTGGGTTTTGCTGTGTGTTCAGAAATGACCAAACACTATTTGCATTAAGTAAAATACAATCAGTTTATTATACATACTTACAAATAAAAGATAAGACAAATCATTACACATTATTCACTTCATATATAGGTACAAGGCATGGATCACGTTCCTGGTCATTAGGCTCTCCCATCCATCATCTTCTTCTTACTATAGGCCCACTAACATCTCGTACAATCAGTTTAATTTAACTCTTTCTTAATTACAATTGACATTTATTATTTATATATTTATATCTTTCTTTTTCATACCTATCTAGCACGATCCTACATTCTTCTTCATGGTTGATACAATTCTTCTTCTGGAATTATGTCCACTCTACAAACTATTCTATTCTATTCTATTCTCTCCCCAGTACTTTAAAGTTACATGTTAATGAAATATACATGGGATTATTTATTTCTTCATTCCCTCAGGTAAACTTCAGCATATAGCGACTAATTTCTCTACTTCAGTAACATTATATAAATAACATACAACTGTACCTGCTCTATAGGCTAACCCGTCCAAAATTATTACTTTTACTCCATTAATTGATCGGTAAATAGACCACAACTGTAAATCATCCTTCATTAAACTATTTCTATGATATTTCCTTACTTATCTATACCTTAACTTAACTCTTAACTGTATGCTTCCCTAAATCTCCCTTAATATTTATCTATCTTCCCTGCAGTCCTTTGCAATTACATAGAGGTAAATTCGTTGTTTAACCACTTACTTCTGGGGATTTGGATCTTACCGCTAATACAACGTGTGGCCTGTGACTTTCTGCTCTGCATCGGGTCCTCCATTGGTTTGGGAACGTTCATCTGGAATTCTAAACTTTGCCAGGGATACTTTCCGCTTTGACGATCATCCTGGTGTCGTATCCTTCTTTGCTGTGCCGGATCATTCTGTAGGAGCCGCTTCTCATCACTTTATTTCTACAGGACGGTACAGTTTTCTTCTGTTAGCATTATCTCGCTGTCCTTCTTTCGAATATATTTCTCGGTGGACGCTTTCGGACTTCTATGTTCCATCTCGAGAAAGTTCCCCTTTCTGTAACTCATCTATACTTCATTAAAACTATCAGAATTTAGTGAACTCACCATAACTGGTTCTACTGGAGGATCGCTTCCGGGGACTGTTTCCTGGGCCTATCTTTCCAAAAAATCACTCTCGAAGAAAACTTTATCATCTTCGGAAAAACTTTATTATCTCCAAAAAAACTTTATCACATCTCGAAAAATCATCTCCGAAAAACTTCATCACATATCTAAAACATCTTATCACACATTTTCACACCCTTTTGCACGCGCTCTTCCCCTTTTATTTCCCAAAACCTAGTAACGCCCCTCCTTTCCTCGACCAATCATTTCTATCTGACCATCATCGTCCCCTTCCGGTGTAGAGATAACTTCCGTTTCTAGAGAATTCTCGAATATTCTGGAAATGACCAGAATTTTCTGGAGCTCGGTACCCATCCGGAAATCATCTGCGTCCATTTTCTTGATTCGTCTCGCCTTATTATAAAATGACCACACCTGCTCTGTTTGCAGTAAACAAGAGCGCCCCCGCTGGTACCCCTATTGTCATCTCTGGACCAAACCGTCCCTTGCCATACTATCAGTTGACCCCCCACTGTTCCGTCTTGCTATCTTCGCTTGCTATTTCCGGTGTGGGCACTGATCGTATATCTGTTTCTAATGTTTTTCTTCAAGGTATATTTGCTTGTACATTAAATTTAACCTTCTCTTAAATTAATTCCATTAGCGCGAGACCCATTATCTTAAACAATATTTGTGACTTTAAGTGTTTTCTTGTATGGTCTATAATATCACTCAATCTAGCGTTCTATCAAATTATATTTAAATTTAACTTGTAAGACTTTGTGTCTTACAAGTGGTCTAATGTTAACAGTATTTTCTTTATATATATATATATGTAAAACGACTATGTAATGATGGTGGGGTTTTTTAAGAGCAGTGTTTCTCCACTGTTGGTTCGCGGATAATAAAGATAAAGAAAATGAAATAAATCCTCTATCAGGGGTTAGCAACCTTTTTTTTTTTTTTTGAGTGAAGAGCCATTTTTTGATTTAATTTTAAAAAAATCTGCTCGGTGGGGGGGGAGTTTTTTAAGAAATAGAATAGTGTGGGAAGGTGTTTTATTTAAAAAATATATTTTTTGAAATATTATTTATTAATATTAAAAAAAAACGTAGCTAACATCCAATTAAGTACGAATTTATGTGACTTTTGCTGCTGAACTTCTTGAGCGAGTCTCTCAACATCAGGCGAGTATGCCGTAATTTTTATCTTTAAACATGCTGAGAGAGACTCACATTGTTCAGACGGTTTCTTGATTTATTTCTAATATAGTTCATGTTCGATAATATTTGCTCGCGGAAATACGTAGCTTGTCGTACATGTGGCTAAAAGTTAAAGAGCCGCAGTTACATCTTCAAAGAGCCGAAAGTTGCTGACCCCTGACTCTAGTTGCCCTTCAGTTGGTTTTATGCGACCCAAGAGTATTCTTACATTTTCAGAAATATGCGTTAATGTCTTCTTCCTCTTTATAATAAGTCAGAAGTTCATGTCACAAGCACTTTATGAAAAATGTTTCCTTTAATTTTTTTTTCTAGTTTTGGTATCTTTAAAATACATTACATTTAAATGAATGGTTTTAAATCTTTATAGGTCTAATTCATTTTCGTACTCTTGCACTTCACAGATCAAATCATTTCCGTGTGCCTAGCCAAAGTTTTATTTCGTGAAATTAGTTTTGTTTCTTAGGATTTCATTATTGAAATTATATTTCCAATAATTTTACTAGTTCTTGTTAAACAGTCCAATACAGTTCCGGTTTCGAGTTGGTGCCGAG
Organism: Mastigoproctus giganteus; assembly: GCF_048544385.1. Taxonomy (NCBI): domain Eukaryota; kingdom Metazoa; phylum Arthropoda; class Arachnida; order Uropygi; family Thelyphonidae; genus Mastigoproctus; species Mastigoproctus giganteus. The sequence continues at coordinate 125,326,903 of NC_143578.1, forward strand.
GTAAATAAGGTCATGAAGCGTTAGTGTATAATGTATAAAAATTACACGTATTGTGTGACTGACAGGTTCCTACACGCTTCGAAAAGACAACTCATTACATTTCAACACCAGAGAATCTAGCTTTGGAGCAATAGCAAAACTTGTCTCTGTTTTGTTTACATGTCAAGATAGAACTGAAGAGCCGCACAAGTTTCTAATAACAAAAACATTCACAATCGATATGGGGAAGTGGAAAATCTGGACTTTGGATCAATGTAAATCGGCCACGTGGAGCGACTAGTTCACACTATAATCTCTTGCAATCTGTTGGATGGGCACGTACAGAGGGTGCCTGCAGAACGCTTCATAGCTGAGAGGAGGTATCATGGTGTGGAGGTGTTTTTCGTTGTATGGACTAGGTCCACAGGTCTCCGCGCATGGAGCCTGTTGTGTCCTACGTTCATGTTTTGGTCAATTGCGTGCCCTGCATTGTGGAAATTTTGGTGAAAGCAGTTCTATACTTTCCAAAATGACAACGCTCGATGTCGCCAAGCGAGTATTGTGAATGTATGGTTTGAAGAGAATAAAATTTGAGTATTGTAGTGGCCAGCACGCACTGATGTACCATTACTACCAGAGGTGGACAAACAGGCTGTTAATATATTTAAATAAATGTTTTGTTCCTTACCGTAAGTATCACAGGACTTTTGCTAAAATAGCTACACTACTCTTTCAAAAGTAATCATACTACATTGCATTTGATAACATATGAGGTCTGTTAATAAAGAAATTAATTAGGTATGGACCCAACTCTGAGACCAGTGACAGCATCGATCTGTTCTTGAAGTCAAAGCATCGATTTAACACTCACTTTCAACTGGTCCTTGTAGCAGATAGCAGGAAGTTGTGTCCATTACTCCTTCATTGCAATCGTTAATTCAGCTGTGGATAAGTGGCTGCACTTTGAACCCACATTTTCGGTTAATTCCAAATACGTTGAATAGGGTTCAGGTGTGTACTCTGCCAGACACTTATCTTTGCCAGACACTTATGTTTAAATGTTCATTTTGTGAATCATCTAGTCTCCTGTTTGAATCTGAGGACCTGGAAATGTAAAAATTAACTTTTTCAGAAGTCGTTTACTTGTTTCTCTGGACTGTTGAAGTGGACCAGAATAGGTACCTCATTGCTACAACCAGTACAGTGGAAATCATACCTCTTATAGCTTTTCATGATATATATTCACCGATGAGCCAAAACATTATGACCAGCGAGTCGTTATGCAAATCGAAGGAACTGCAGGTGAACTACGGCGCTTGCGCGGGTCGATTTGGTATAAAAAACACCTGATACTGAGCTCCGTTAATCAGTGTTACTCTTGTTCTTCAGATGGGAAAGGCAGCGCACTTAAGCGAGTTTGACAAAGGCCAAATTGTAATAGCCAGACGACTGGGTCAGAGCATATCCGAAACGGCACGGCTGGTGGGATGCTCGCGGTCAGCGTGGTTAGTACTTACCGAAAGTGGTTCGAGGAGGGGAACCCACGAACCGCCGGCGAGGTGTTGTACGACCACGGCTCATTGATGCACGAGACGAGCGAAGGCTCTCCAGGATGGTACGTGGCAACAGAAGGGCGACTGTGGCGCAACTCGCCGGTAATTGGAATGCTGGTGACGGGAGTAATGTGTCACAACACACAATACATCGAACCCTGCTTAAAATGGGGCTGCATAGCCGCAGGCCGCCCCGAGTGCCCATGCTAACCACGGTTCACCAGCGACAGTGCCTACAATGAGCACGCGAACATCGAAACTGGACCGTGAGTGATTGGAAGAAGGTCGTCTGGTCTGATGAATCACGTTTCCTGTTGCACCATGTGGACGGCCGGGTATGTGTGCGCCATTTACCTGGGGAAATGTGATGGCGCCTGGATGCACTGTGGGATGAAAACAAGCCGGTGGTGGCGGTGTCATGCTCTTGGCGATGTTCTCCTGAGATATCCTGGGTCCAGTCATCCATGTTTCGGGCACTCTGACGTCTACCACCCACCTAAACATCATTGCTGACCAGGTACACCCTTTCATGGTAACGGTCTTCCCCTCTGGTGGTGCCGTCTTTCAGCAGGATAATGCGCCATGTCACATCGCCCGGATTGTTCGAGACTGGTTCGCGGAACGTGAGGAAGACTTCCAGGTATTGCCCTAGCATCCAAATTCTCCAGACATCAATCCCATCGAGCATTTGTGGTTTGTGTTGAAACAGCAACTTCGGTCTGCGGCGTCTCAACCACGGAGCTCACAGGAGTTAAAGGATCTGCTGGTTACGTGTTGGTATCAGATACCACAAGATACATTTAGAAATCTTGTAGCGTCCATGCCTCGCCGGATGCGAGCTGTTCTGGCCGGACGTGGAGGACCAACATCATATTAGGTAGGTGGTCGTAATGTTTTGGCTCATCGGTGTATATACATATATGTTTATGTAATTAGTATGAAATTTTAAGAATTGGGCCATTGGGTTACTGACTGTTAACTGCGTCTGCAGTTAACAGTCAGTAACTCCATTACCACAGCTTCTGTGATCTCAAACTTTTGACTGGCTCTATATAAGGGAAACATTTAATTTTCTGGGTTTTTCTGCCACCCTCTGGCAATTGGTTCCATAGTTATGGATTTTCGAATATTAACATTTTTGAGAGTAATTGTCTTGGGAAAATTTGTTTTTATAGAATAATTTGACCAAATTGTGATTGTTATCTGGCAGAAAATGTTAACAGGTTATGCACAATACAGTTCCTCTTTCCATTGTGGATGAATATTTCAAGTTCAATTTCAAGGACTAGCATGGCAAGTGTGCTCTGGAGTATTACGGATCAGGAAAATGAATATAACATTTAACTGCCACTGAGGATGAAAATTTCAATCTTGAATTTTATATGGCATTTTTTGCTCCAGAACATCTGACTTTTAAAATGTGGTTAGTATATGAGAAATTGGATCATAAGTGTGTTCTACACAAAGTGTGACATTGGCCATTGGAAAACTTCCATGGTCAAGTTCCACTGGTTCACAATTGGTATGAACCAGCGATCAGACAGAACGAGTATAGCTTGAGTGAACAATTATTTGACGATAATGAAGATTGTGAAGACTTTCAGACAATGACTGTCGGACTATTTAGGCTGCAAAGGGCAGTGGTCTCATTGTGGCTTCTGTTCGCAGTGACAGGATCTATTCGAAGGGAAAGACAGACTGTCAAGTTGAGTTTAGTACAGATGCACCTTTTGTTTTGTTTTGTTGTTGGTTCTTACGCACTTATTAATATTTTCTTGTCTCAAATATGCTGCTGATAATATTTTGGTTTTTAACTATAATTAACTTAACGGTCTTAACTTAACTATACTGTTTTCTCAGAAGTGATGAGCTTTTGTACAGTAATTTTGCCACTAGTTAGTTTATTATTATTATTTATTTATTTGGTTTTTTTTGTTCTTATTAATTTTTATGAGTATTATTTTTATTTTAGTATTTTTTTAAATTAATTTAATTTTTTTTTTTTTTTTTTTTTTTTGCTGGCTCCCAGGTATGGACAACCTGGGAGCGGGATTGCTGGCACCCGCCGGCATTGCACTACATCCGGCTGGTGTGGAATTTTAGTGCGCCCGGACCTGGCTCCTCGAGCTTGGGACAAGCATTAGGCTGCTCCCTAGTACGATGAGGCCTGACACACACACACACACACACACACACACACACATCAACACATTTTCAAGCCGTTTCACAGGGGTTTTGCGCTGTCGCAGGTGATGATGGGCATTTGCCTAGGTGCCACCCTGATTCAAGAACATGCAAAAAAAAACAAAAAAAAACCACTTATGATATCAGACTTCGTTTTCCTCAGACAAGGAGGTTTCTACACTGCTCGCTTGTATGGTGGGATGGAGTATTATCATTCTGGAATATCGATGATCCATTTCACAAGAACTATCACACTGTGAGCATAGGGGAATTGTCACCAAGATGAGTCTTGCTCAGCAGTAATGGTTTTTGGCATTGCAACCATCCGAGTCCGAACGACAAGATGCATCTTTACACTTTAATTTGACCACCTTCGAACTTCACTGTGGACACAGTACACTGAGTAGACGATGTTCCTCAAGCATTCTGCACACCTACATTCGACCGTCTGATTTGGGAAAAAAAAAAAAAAAAAAAAAAAACGTAACAGATTCATTGCTCCATTGGACTTATTTCCATTGTTCCATAATCCAAGAGCGTTGGGCTAGGCGCCACTGCAAATGACGACTGGCGTTTCTTGATGTGTGGTGTGGATTGCGAGCAGCAGCTCTGTCATACGCCGTGCAGCCCCATATGCACTCTGGAGCTATATGTCCATAAGTACGCAGTGACAGTTTTCTCATGTCATCCGGCGATTAAGCCTCTTCGAAACACAGTGAGCGTCTTGCTACAATCATTCTACTTTGTAGCGATATTTCTGCTACACGCTTATATGTCTGTGCTTGCGTTTCAATGTCATTACACAGGCATACGCTGATGATCTGATTATGATGCTTCAAGCAGACAGCAGGGCTCAACTGGAGGCCATAGGCAATCATGCCACACAAATGCTACAGGATTGGGCCAAGAGGAATCTTCTAACAATCTCAACCGAAAAAACAAACTCAATACTCCTCAGGGGTACCCTTGACCCTGGTAGACCTCCACTAATCAAAATAAATGGAGCGACCATCAAACTCAAACAGGAACTAAAATACTTAGGAATAACACTAGACCGAAACTTGAACTTCACATCTCATCTCTGTTATCTCAGAACGAAAACAAGAAGGCTCTCGGCCCTGATAACCAAAATCACCAGGAGAGACTGGGGACTAAAGAAGAGGGCCCTCTCTCTTCTATACAAAGCCCTCTTCATCCCTATCCTTTCCTATGGTGCAGGTGCCTGGTATCAGAAAGCAAACACAGCAGTCAACAAGAAAAAGCTGGAGTCGATCCACCGATCCATACTTTTGACAACAACTAGAGCCTGCTGCACGGTGAGCACCCATGCGCTCCAGGTCCTGGCAGGCTTCCTTCCCTTCGACCTGGAGATTGTGCGCTGTGGGCTGCTACACCAACATTCGAAAGGAAGAACCACAACTTATCTGGGTTACACAACAGATCCACAAAAAAGCAAATCCTCAGAAAATAAGAGGTTAACGGAACACCTGCAACCTATCTGGCAAAATAGATGGAATCTTACCACAAAAGGGCAAGTCACCAAAAAAATTATACCCGATGTCAGCAGGGTATATCCTATTTCCCCGTCCTGGTTTTCCCCTGGCTTGCACACCACCTTCCTTCTTACGGGACATGGCTCCTTCAGAGGAAAACTCTACGAGCTGGGAATCTCTGACAACCCGAGCTGTAACTGCGGTCAGGAGGAAACATGGGAACATCTTATCCATGACTGTGACAACTACGAGGACCTCAGATGTCAGCTATATACACGCATCAACTCCTTGCTAAAAAACCGAGAAGAAATAATATTGCAAGAAGAAGATAATTACCGGGCTTTCACCGTCTTTGCCTGCGAACTCTTTGAAAGACAAAGATCCCTGCCACATATCACTAACCTATGAAAGACTGCGAACTCTGAACTAGTGACCACCTGAGGCAGATACAACACATGAGCGTGACGAACTGGACCTGACTTCTGGACTTGGACCACCACTGAACCAATGCAAAGACGAAGATTGCAACTTGGACTCGGACCTTGAAGATTACATCTTATGATGCCATACAGCCATAGTGCCCTGGCTCTGTCTAGCCTGCTTTTTACTCCTCTTTCCCTAGTAAGGGGGGGAGGGGACGGCCTGCTGTCTCCTCCCCCTCCTGCCACCCCTCTTTCTCCTCTGGTGGGGCATGGGCATGCCCTACTATTTCAACAGGGGTCATCTTCCCTATAGACCCCTTACTTCCAATTTCCAACCCCCCAGTCTTCCACCTCCCCTCCCATCTTTCTCTTTACAACAGCGCTTGCCCCACACGTACAAATTTAAAACACCAAAATTCATGCCCGATCCATTAGGAAATATTATTACCTCCAGCGCTTATCCCGTATAGCCCCTCTAAGTTGCGTATAATGTACCATCTGTGCCCAAAAGAAAAGAAGAATTATTATTTTAATGGTTTTTTTTTTTTTTTTATTATTATTATTTTATTTTCTATTTTTTTTTATTATTTATTTATTTTATTTTATTATTATTATTATTATTAATTTTTTTTTTTTTTTTTTTTAGGTCCTAGCCACTGAAATCTCAGGAAAATAGGTGGTAGGACCTGCCAGAGCAAACTATAAGGGAACACCTGGCTGGCCTCCACTTGGCGGAGTACGTAAACGACAGGTCCCATCTGGGGCCTGGCGGCTAACAAGCCAGAGGAACAAGGGGCACAACATATTACACAATACATGATCCATACACTTTTAAACCTCTGGCCTTGACAGCGTACTGTCCTCGATACAAAGAACATACGCGGAGATGGGGTAAATCCCTGGTGCCGTTAGACTCAAAAAATACTCTGTACTCTGTGCTTGCGTTTCGGCCCAGGTGCCAGAGCGTTTATTGATAGCAGTTGGTTTTTTGCAAGGTGATTAGAGTGTTTTTTGTAGTTTTTGCTCAATTTGTTCTGAAGAAGCTCCACCTCCAAGTGGTCTGGGCCGGGCAGCTGGGGGATTCCCCAGCTGGCAGAGTGAGCTTGTTTAGGTTTATTTCAAAATTTCGTGTTTCTTTGGTTTTTTTTTGTTTTGGTTTAAAACTTTGTTTGAACTTTCATATTATTTAGAGATTAGTCTTAGTATTAAATTAAGTTTAATATAGTTATATTTGTTATTTTGTTTGGAATTTGTCTTTATTTTTATGGCTTCCAAGAAAATAATTTCAGATCCCCGGAGTGGGGATTCTGATAGTTGATAGTGATGAAGAACTGAGTGACTTTATACAGCGAAAAGAACTTATGTTAAGATCTCAGTCTCAGGAGGATCAGATAGAAACTGCTGGGCCTAATGTGGGAGTTCTCCCTAAGAAGAAGCGGAGACACAAGCTTAAGAAAAAGGTGCAGGATGAAGAGGATGTGAGTGAATCTCGTGTCACAAGATCCTTGCGCTCTCGGGCAAAAGAAAAAGCAACAGTTGAGGATGTGGGTCCTCAGGACAAGAGTCATGAAATAAATAAGGATGAGTGTACTCCCCATGAAGGGTTTGAGGACCTCAAGCAAGCGAGACAAAGCTTAAGAACTTTAATTTTGAGGCATAAAGTGCCAATAACGGCGTTGGATGAGATTTTAAGGCTTTGGGATTACCTCGAGGAGGTTGTGCAAAAAACTTTAGTAAACAATGCTGTGTTAAAGGCTTTGTTGAAAGAGAGGTCTGCTGGTGGATTACCAGCGGAACGAACTTATTCTGATGTTGTCAAAACTTCTACTGAACAAAGAGTTGCGACAAAGACTGTGATCATTAAGGCTACGACGGAGAAATTCAGGACCAGTGAAGACGTGAAGTCGGAGCTCCTGAAGACTATCCGTCCGGCCTTAAGTGATACGAAAGTAATAGGTGTGAGGCCTATTCGAGACCGTAGGGTTGCCTTGGAGGCGGCCACAGAACAAGATATTCGGAAGATCAAAGAGTGCTCCCGGCTTGGTGAGCTAGGCCTGGTGGTTGAGAAGTCTTTGAAGATCAGACCGAAACTTGTAATTTTTGACTTAGATCAGGAAGTCAATCAAGATCATCTCCTGCAGGAGATTTGGACCCGTAATCTTAGTGGTTCTGAGGTTTCGGAGGAACAGTTTTGAAGTGAGACTGCTGTGGTTACTAAAAATAAAGCTAGAGGTAAAACTGGCTATAATTTTATTGTTGAGACGTCGGGCTTGATCAGGCGAGTTCTGATCGCCCGTGAAAGGGTTTATGTGGATTGGAGTGCTCATAGGGTGAGGGACCTTATTGTTCCCACGCAATGTTATAAGTGCATGGCTTTTGGCCATGTTGCTAAACATTGTAAGGGTGAGTCGTTCTGTGGTCACTGTTCTGAGAGGGGGCACTCTTTTAGAGATTGTGACAAGCGGAGGGACTCTCCGAAATGTGTTAACTGTTGGAGGAGGAAACTTCCCTCTGATCATTCTGTTGTTGATAAGATATGTCCGTAATATGCTAGGGCATTGGATATTTTGAAACGCAGGATTGATTATGGAGAGTAAGAATAGTTACTCCATAATTCAGATAAATGGTCAGAGAGCGATTAGTGTGGCCTCGCAGTTAACACGAGTTATAGAGGAGGAACGAGCTGATCTGGTGTTACTTCAAGAACCTTATGTGCTCAGAGATAAGGTGGTCTGTTATCCATCAGGATACAGAATTATAGCTGCTCCCAGATCTCCCTGTGCTGCAATAATAATAGCTGACCAGCAGTTGACAGTAACTGTTGTTTCCACTTTGACTACATCATATGGTGTATGTGTGGAGGTTATGGGGGGATTTGGTCCAGTATATTTTGTGTCTTTGTATTGTAGGCCATCAGAATATATGGCGGTGTTTATAAGATATCTTGAGCAGGTTGTAAGTACATTGGATCAGTTCATTTAATTGTTGGTATGGATTCTAATGCTGGATCCACTCTGTGGGGTGGCCAGAGCTCTGATGACAGGTGTAGAGCTGGAAGAGTTTTTGGCTGCTGCAGATATGGATGTGATAAATGATTCAGAGCAACTACCGACTTTCTCCTCTGTAATTGGTGAGTCCTTTATAGATGTTACTGCTTGTTCTAGATCCATCTTGAGGATGGTCAAAAATTGGAGGGTGCGGGAATGCTTGACGACCAGTGACCACAGAGTGATCACATTTGATATCACTACTGAGGAGCCTATGAGGCACTGGAGTGATGTTGGTATATATTCTATGCGTGGTGTAAATTGGATAAGATTTCTTACTCTGTGGCACTCTAAAATGGATGAATTGGATATGTGGCATGATCTGACTGCGTCAGAGAAAGCTTGTAGTTTAACTTATGTATTGCAGGATATATGTAAACTGTGTTTGCGGAAAAAGAGAAGACCGCAAAGACCTTGGTGGACACCAGAACTTACGCGTATGCGAAAAGATCTACAACATACGCGTAAGAGGTATCAATATGAGAGGAGGTGTTACTCTCAAGAATCTTCTGAGCTGCGATTGCAGTATCAGAGTAAAAGAAATGAGTATAAGAATAAAATTATGTTATTAAAAAGGGCTTCTTGGAGAAATTTTGTACAGCAGAGGGGCTCGGCAGATCCCTGGTCTTCTGTGTATAAATTAGTCACCGATAAAATCTATGGTGGTGAAATTATGTCCACATTTGTGGCGACTGACAGAGTGACCTTGGGATGGGCTGACTCCGTCTCCTGTTTGATTAATTCAATTTTAGTTGAAGATTCTCCTGATACTTTTCTGCAGAGTCAGATTGTTCAGGAGAATTCTGATTATGTAACTATTGGGAGCGAGCCTCCCTTTGTTCCCGCTGAGCTCGAGTTAGCTTTACAGCAGACCAGAGAAGGTCGTGCTCCGGGACTGGACAATATTGAAACTGCTGTGGTGAGAAGAACGTGTCAGGTGAGTCTTGATGTGTATCTGGACCTTTTCAACACATGTCTTCGTGAGGGAGTATTTCCTGCAATATGGAAGACGGCTAACTTGAGGGTTATTCTCAAGAGTCCTGAGAAGCCCATGGACGAGCCTCGTTCATATCGCCCAATAGCTTTGTTGTCAGTTATTGGAAAGTTGTTGGAGCGGCTGGTCCTTGGGCGGCTGATGGTTCATTATGCTGCTCAGGGGCTGGTGGCCAACAATCAGTATGGTTTTAAGGCGGGCTCCTCTGCGGAGGATGCCATTTATAACTTGATAAGCAGTGTTAATGAACAGTCTGGTCGATATGTCCTGGGCTTGTTCATGGACTTTAGGGGGGCGTTTGATGCTCTGTGGTGGGGCAATGTCCTGCGCAGAGCTAGGGCGTCCCTCTGTCCGGGAAATTTATACCCTCTTCTTGAGGACATATCTCCGAGAGAGATATGTGCTCATTTGTACTCCTTTCATGAAGTGTGAGAGAAGAGACTACAGAGGATGCCCACAGGGTTCAGTTCTGAGGCCGACTCTCTGGAATTGGGTCCTTGATGAGTTCCTCCAGATGCAAGGTGTGGAAGGCACGACCAGCATAGCTTATGCTGATGATTTAGTTATTCTGGTGTGTGGGGATCCCGCCGGATGCTTGAGGAGCGTACAGCTGCTTCTCTGTGCCAGTTAATGAATTGGTCAACTCAGCATAAGCTGGAGGTCTCTGCAGAGAAATCTGTTGCAGTTCTCCTGAGGGGACGCCTCAGTGGGACTCGCCCTCCTTTGTGTCATTCTGGTGATCTCTCGCTTAGAGTGGTTAAGAAGACTAGATACCTGGGTGTTGTCCTGGGAGAGCGGCTTTCTATGGTAGCACATGCTGCCTATGTTAGAGACAAGGTGAAACGATTATATGCCAAGCTCCGGCGAGTTACGCGTGTTGAATGGGGTATAAAGGGGTGTGCCCTCCACCTACTTTATGACAACATCTTTACCCCGATTTTGACTTACGCTGCTTGGGCTTGGGGAGGGTATATAGAACACTCTCATGTACATAGAATCTTGTCTCGGCACAGAGGTTTGCTCTCTTAGGCATAACCGGGCTTGCAGAACTGTGTCCACAGATGCTTTGTGTGTCCTTGCAGGGAAGATGCCTGCAGAGTTGGTAGTGGCACAGTTTGCGTTACGTTATGCCCTTAAGCGGGGGATTACCAGAGTGATTTTTGGCGTCCGGTCGTGCCCGGTGGGGCAGTCGGCTGTTGGCCCTTGTATAACAGCGAAACGGGGCCGAATCAATGATGAGTTGAGTACCATATGGCAGTTCCAATGGACAAACTCTGAGAAAGGTCGTCATTTGTATACCTTCATGCCCTCGATCCATATTGTGAGTAGGGAACGATGTTCCTGGCTCCAGTTCGGGTTTGCAGCTGCTGCTGTCCTTACGGGGCATGGCCTGAGGTCAAGGTTGTTTCGTTTGGGGTTGTCCCTTACGGAGTTCTGTGAGTGTGGGGAGATGGAGACTGGCCTTCACATCTTGCTGTACTGTCCTTTATATGAGGACTTGAGAGCGAGGTTGGACTTTGGGACGCTCGCTCTCACTGAAGTAAATTAACATTATATGTTTGAGAATTATGAGTTTTTTAGTTCCTTTTTATGTTTTGCAAAGTTGGCATATGGTCGCTGCCGGGCGATGCCCGGGTGGTAGTAGAGACCTACCTCCTCGTGGTGGGGACGGCAACTTGTGGTGTGTGATGTGATTGCCCATCCCCACTACAAGGCTGAATGGTCGAATGATGTACCTTTGTTGATTTTGAGTTGACCAATTTGGTCTTAATATATTGGTTTTATTTAAGTTTAGACTAATATATTGAATGAGAATTGGTTGCATATGGATGAAAATCCGGGTGGCAACTGAGATGGAAGCTCACTCAAATGAAAATGAAATGTGCTTGCGTTTCATAATCACGTTCGTACTATTCACCCGTCAGGAGGAATGTCTGAATACTTGTAGTAGATTGGTGTACGTATATGATTTGCTACGTTCTGCAAAAGTGCTTACGTTTTCCTAGATGAAAAATTTTTTTCATTTTTTAAATGTTTTGGTAAAATTTCTTTTTTATTTTAGTGTGTTTCCTTTTTCCAGAATTTTGAACGATAGCCTCCTAATTTTAAATGCTGCATTAATTTCTATTTTTAGTGTTTATAGCTTTGTTGCTGATTGGTGAGAAAAAGTCCATTGGTGGTGGGATATTTTTATTTAATTTTATTACTGCTCAAAGCTAGCATACGAGGCTTAATGTTTGCTTTTCATGATAGATTTGTTTAGTATTTGATTATCATCTGCATAAAAGAGTGTCGTTTTTGTTGGAGACGTAATAATCCCAACAACCGTTTCAGGTTTGTAAGATTATTAGGATATTCTCCGAAGTGAGCGATTTCTGTTTTTATTCTTTTATTTTATTTTTCTTGCTCTTTTCCCCCTTTCAATTACTATGTTACTTTTCAGAGATGTTCAAGTAACATCCCAGAGCTCATTTTTCTGTCTACCAATAACTGATCATTCCATGCCGCGTTTTAATTAAAATTTAGAAGTTTGTGTTTGTTCGTTGGGGGCCTTAGAAATCACTTGCTCACTCACCATCAACGTTCTAGTGATGCTTGTAGAGGACTCTTGTAAAAAGGACTGTCTTGTTCACTACATTACATACGAGGTGTGTGTTGTGGTGAAATGGGCTAGAACTATTCGTGATCGATTCTATTTGTGGTTTCTTAGCGATCGACTACTTTAATCCTATTGTACAGTGTATTCAACGTGGTCAAAATCACAAAAATAGTATTAGAAACATTTACTATTTTTGGATTGTGTTTTTTTTTTTCACTCCATGGCTGAGTTAATCGGTCTTAGGCGTAGATAGCAAGTTCCCCCCCCCCCCCCCCAGAAACTGGGATTTTCGTCCAGCAAAACAGACAAATCGACCAAAGAACACATGCAATTAACAGACATAAGACACAGAGCACGGCAGAGGAATTTAATTATTCGGGTGGCCTAAAAATAATAGTTTGGATTGTTTTTGTTTGGTAATTCCTTAGCAGTCTTTATCATGTATTATGGCCGTGCAAATGTGTGTTCACGGAGCGATTTGCAGCACTCGTGGCTCGCACAGAAAATAGCACAGAAATTATTATCCAAAAAGGAAGAATTATTTCATTTGTTTTTTACTGTGGCCGAGTCAGCCGGTCTTAAGAATTACTTGCGTTTCCCATCCCGACAGCTCTAAATTTTCATCCAACAAAACAGGCAAACCGACCATGAAGACATGCAGATTCCCACACTTCACGACCTTAGTTGCTTTGGCGCTAATTATAACAACCTAAACGGCCTGGATAAAATAGTCCAGGAAAAAAAAATTTTTTTCATATCATCATAATTAAATTTATTATTATTCAGTACAGCGTCTTTGCCTTTCATTCGTTTGCATGCATTTCGGTTTTAATCCACGTCAGAGACTGCAGTAATTCTTAAAAGCCTCTTCAATCAGGTATGGGTTAGGCGGTCTCAGAAGAACTCGCCTTCCCCACCCCCTTGAATTATTAAGGAATTTTTTATCCTGTGGCCCGTTTATGTTGTTATAATTAGTGCCAAAGCAATTAAGGTCGTGACGTGTGGGAATATGCTTGAAAACTGCATGTCTTCTATGGTCGGTTTGACTGTTTTGTTGGATGAAAAATTACAGCTTTCGGGATGGGAAACTCATGTAAATTCTCAAGACCGGCTGACTCGGCTAACCGCATACCTGATGAAAAGGCTTTTAAGAAATACTGCAGTCTCTACCACGAATTTAAACGAAATTAATGCAACCGAATGAAAGGCAAAGACGCTGTACTAAATAATTATAAATTTAATTGAGATGATAGTAGTCCTGAAGTCGCTTTTTGAATGACCCATGTTCTGTGAGATGTTAGTTTAACAAAGCATCATAACAGTGTATAACCCCCTACTGCTATGGTAGCATCTATATTCATACTGCCCTGCCCTGTTTGTTAAGCGCAATAGTAACTAAGTCTATGTGGCCTCGTATTTTTTGTCTGTAAATTGCGTGTATTCTGCGGTCGAATTGTATGTTTATTGGACAAGAAACTAGTTTTCCGGGTGAAAACCATGCAACGCTCGCCTTAGACCGCCATTGGGATTATCTAACTCAGCCACGTTGTGAAAAAAGTCCATAAAAGTTTCTGTCTTCGAACCCGCGCCTTTTCCATCCGGGACAGGAATTATATCTTCTTTGCTACACGCAAGCGCTTGCATGTACACGTTAAAACTATAAAACTTGAAGTTAAATCGAATGTGATGCATTTGCCAACTAGCATCCTTTAAATGACCCCAAAAAAATGTCCAAGGGATTGTCTTGTCGTCAGGAGAGATAGAATTGTCACTTAATTGCTGTCTTTATCTTCACATTTTAGAACCACCACATTCAATTCATTGACTGAAATGAAGTATTGGGGAAAAAAGATAAAATCAATTTTTATATTTTAAATGTATTATATATACTGTATATGTGAAACAAGTTATATTTGAAGAGTTGCATTTCGGCTGACATTGATAGTTGGTTGATATGTTATTTAATGGCACAAGGGCTGCTAAGGCCATATTTTGCCTACGGCTGACATTGAAATACGGGTCTTCCAGTCATTGTAGTCTGTTCTTAGTTATCATTTATTAACTATTTAAATGATAACCATTTTTCACCATATATAAATATATTCTTTCATTATGCTGAATGTGATTTAGGAGTTCGCTGCTCAGTGCCCTGCCAGTTGAACTGCCTAGCGAATACAAAATAAATGAAAAGCCTTAGCAACCATGTGATTTCAGTTGTACTTTTGTTTCATGGTCCTGACAGTTAGGAATATGTTCAATGAGGAAATAAGCATAAATATTCATACAGTACAATCAGTTTGTTACTATTATTTATAGTGTTCAAATGGACAAACAGTATTTTCCATATTATTAAAAACTTTTTTCTCCGAAATTGAACGTTCAGAATCCGGCTATTCGACCCATGAACATCACTAGTCCGGATTGTTTGTCCATTATAAGAAACACAAATGGATGATTAGCTTCAAAAAATTTTCCGGTAAAGCTTCCAATTCTTTCAACTATCATCGCTGTTGAAGCACTTGCGTGACTCCCACGTTCATCGATATGCACGAGAGCGCGATGAATTAAATGATTTACATACAACTGTCCACTTGGAGATATTCCGCTAAGATTCGCGTCGTTGGGTGAGAAAAGATCTCTAATACCAAGTTTCCACAGTACATCGGACATGACTGGACTTTGGTTAACTGTAAATCTTGGTATTCTGATGTTTACCTCCTCCTTCTTCATTTTACTAATGAGATGTTTTATGACAGACGAGTTCAAGTGACGTTGGAGGCGGTCCAGTCCATCCAGTTCATCTGGAAGGATGAAAAACATACTGATTCTTCCATCTTTAAATGGTAGTTCAATAATGCTTGTCTGCAGTACCGTGCAGTGCCCATAAGCAAGATTAATTTTACCAACCATCATTGGTGCTGATACGTGTAAGTGAGGGGTAACGTAAAAGCGCCCGCTTGGCTCTGTCATTTCCGGATCAAAACTCCACATCCACATTCCGTTGAAATGAAGGGTGTTTACCAAAACCATTCGCGTCATTTCTCCTGGTGTTTTGAAGAGAACGTTCTCTATTCTTCCACCTGTTTGCCTGTAAACCCATCTATTTATGGCAAACTGTGCGCCTGTAGCGTTCGCGAAGTTCACGTATTCCACCACAGAGTTATAATAATACTTCAGGGCATACTCATAAAATCGAGAAACTGCTTCCTTCTCTTGAATGAACAGTCCATTTGCTGTGACCAGCGAGTCACTCAGCGATTTATCGTTCGTGAGTTCTTTTACAATCTTTCCGTATGCCTCGTGAATATAAGAAATATTTACTACACATACTCGAAGTGCTTGGCATATTTCGTAGGCTGTGTGTTTCTTAGCACCTAAATGAGCCATCAACACAACGCTGAAGACGCTGAAGGGAGAAAATACAATGTTTTCTTGAAATCCCCTTCCACTGGATAGTTCCTTGTAACTGGAAATGGAAAAATCAAGAACAGCATCAACCAGTAATGCGTACACTGATATATGGGGACCCGCTCTCTCGGGAATGGAAATCGGAAAGTAGAGGATACACAGAAGAACAAGTGCCACTGGCTTCTTCATGACTAAGGCATCACATCAGAACAAGAGAGATCTGTAAATAAATAAAATTTAAATTTTATGTTGAATAAATGGCAGTTATTTTACATATATATATATATATATATTTTTTTTTTTTTTACACTAATTATTTCACGTATATGACCTACTCTTTTCTGAAGTAGGAATTAAAACGTAGCATGTGTATTTCCCTGATTACATGCTAGGTAACGTATGAAGAAACTGATATTGCGCGTGAATATGTCATTTGACTAAATTTGGCAGCCTTTAGTTGTTTTAGATATTTATCGAACTCTCTTCATGAACAACAAGCAACATCTGATATAGAATGACAAAACTGACAGGCTGATTCCAAGGCGTCCTTCTAAATTGCGACTTATTAGTTATAACAGTTTTCAATAAACTAATGTTCAAATAACCTTTACAACTTCAAGCCCTAATACAAAAATATGGAATGAAATGAGAAATGTAGAAAAAATACGAGTTAGGTCATATACTTATTGCGTTCTTGGTACGTAATTATGTATAGTATTTATCTTTTTAAGGAAGGGAGACACGAGTGCATAGAGGATGTAGATTAACCTGTTGACATGAAATTTGGTACAGTGGTCCAGAAGGATATTTAAATCCTTAAATTTTTAAAAGGAAGATAGTCTCTCTCTTCCAAATTTATAACAGTGTTTCTGTAGGGTAAGAACTTGGGTAGGATCAGAACTGAACCTAAAACTTCTTTGGGGATCCGACTTTTCTTTCTCAAGTAATGCTGAAACATCCGGTATGTCCAAAGAAACAGAATTTTATTACCAAAGACAATCCATTGCCATTCTTACATCTGGTTCTATCAACTGCACTACTCAGGCGTAGATCAGTAATCAGTGTACCACTGTGCTGTGGCATACCGATTACTAATCTACGTGATGTGATGTGGCGAGAGAGACTTCAAGCGATGCACAACTATGTCAATTTTCTACTAATTGTCTTCTTGATAATGGATATCCCAAAACTGAATAAATATCATATCATACTCAAATAAAATCTTTCTCAAAGAGACACCCGCCGCAGCTTGATGGCGAATTATCTGATCCTTATGATCTTGTCTGGGTTCTAGGACTGCAGCGAGGGATGTAGGTATGTTCTGCTGTCCCCTGTGCCAACATCAAGCTGTGCTTGGATCTCGTCTGAAACGAACACCAATTTGCCGGATGGACTGTTCAACCTCATGTAGCCTGAATTTGCGATCGTGTTAAAGGCCTTTTAATCGAGTGTCGCTATACACGTGGTCTGGGATCTTAAAAAGATATATCATACTTTATAGTGTTTCCGATGGACTGATTTACCAACATTCAGTTGTCCATCGGAAACACCGATGGACAACCGAAATCAAATGTGCAGGAGTCTGGATGCAAGGCGCTGTGAGAACGATGCAAGTCTCTGAAGGTTTATTTATCTGAAGTTCTGTAGTTTTAACTGCGAGAAATCTGCTTCCGCTTCATTTATCATTGACTATGGGTTTAATTTTTGTGTTGATTTTTATCGGTTCTATTTTTCATATTTTTTGAGATAGATTTTTTTTTTAGATTAGTGATAAATACTTCGGCTGTTTATAATTTTCTATTTTATACCATACTATTGTAGATTGGATAATACGCTCAGTTATACATATTTTTGTTAAAATAATAAAATTTAAAACAGTTGAAGCAAATTCTGATGACAGCGCAGTTATTTTTATGCGGTGAATGGTACAATTTACTGCAGGTAATTCAAGTTTGTACCTTCATTTTCAGGTCGTTCTTGCACCCTTTAAAGCTTCAATGTTCTAGCCTCATTTTATTAAATAAATGTGTTTGAGAATGTTAGACGAAGTAAGTCTTAGCCTATTTCGATCGCTTCTTCTCTCCCTTGGCAACAGTCAGTCCAATTAGAACCACAACATGCCGATGCGTTGCTGAACTGAGATGTTGTTGTCGCTTTGTTTTTGTGCCAGAGCAACTGAGGTTTTCCTTCTTTACTCGATTAAAGACTCGAGTTTCCATGGAGAAGATAACCGTACAACCTTAACTTGAGTTCGACTAACTCGGCTACAGTGTAAAATGAAAATAGCCCCTCAAAATGTATCCGTCTTGTCGGGATTCGAGCCCAGACCTTTTCCACACAGTTTCCATAACTACAGTACTCTGTTAACTGCAAGGGACGAACTAAGAAATGTTATTCATTGCGAGGAAAATGATGTATAACACCCTTTAAACACTGAGTATTCTTGGGAAGAGAGAGAAACAGAAGTTCTCATCACCCGGTGAGTGGTCACCAAACAGAGTTGTCCTCTGTGACAGCTTAGTCAGCATGATACATCGCAGTCTGCCACTCGTTTGCTGAGATCTGAGTTCGATTCCCGTCGATATTGGAGAATTTTTTAAAGTCCTCCTCAGGCGAGAAAGTAGGGTTCCCTCGAGTATCGAAACTACAAATTGTGGTTGTTTTTCCTCCACCTCCCGCAAGCTTACGATCGCCATCTTTCTGGTGCTTTGTTTACAACCATGCAAGCGAACCATCCTGGTCTCTCTGAGCCTTTGGGTCCGCTGCTGTGGTGGAAGGCAAATGGCGGTATGGATTCGCCACTGCTGGAAAACTTATTCGAGGTTTTTTCAGAAACACAACATGCAAATTTGCTCCTAAGCATACTCACTATTTCAATCAGACATAAATGTGCATTTATACAATGTCGAATGCAACATTGACTGCGACATTGAGACAAGTGTTGTTTGACAGATGATGAATGTCATTTCATGGTTACACTCCGTGCAATTAAGTCTCTGCAAGAGCAGGAGGTCATGCTGCATTTGTGATAATTACTAGAGACCAGAAAGGTAATCAAAAGTTTTGAATGAGTGACTTTAAATGAAATTGACCTGGTAAATGAACGCGATTAAATAATTGTGTATTATTTAAGAATTTATTTTGTGTATTTTTTAAAAATTTAATTAGATGTGTCAGCAGAATGTTACTGTTGACTCCATTTTAAAAGTTACTTTAATAAAAGTGATATAATTGATTTTTAAACGGTGTTAAAAACGTAAAGTGAGAAAACTAACACAAACATGACTAGTTGTAACACATAAATAAATAAACAGCTCGGTCTACCAGTAAATTCTCAAAAAGATTCCCACTGAGAGTGGACAACACGTACAACTTCGTTCCACTCAACATCACCTAGATCTTAGAGTGTACTAAAAATGTCCCAGCAACTAGAGTGACATGCGTCATATTGCATGAAAAGTAGCATCATGTAAACACATCTTAACATACGTTGAACCACTGCAGGAGCACCATGAGCGCCAGGATGTCACAATGGGAGGAATTTATGGTCTCCTGATCCTGCTCCCCAGCTAATAAGCTATACACGTGATTGTTATTACCAGCAGAGTTCAGACTCGTCTTTGGTCATTGAGTGGTCAACAGTTGCCTTCAGACATGTCTATTCGTGTTTGGGCACCTTTATAGCCGGTTTGATTATGTATTGGCATGCAGATTTTCAGGCAATTCTAGAAATTGTTTTAGGGTGGGACAATTTGCTGTCGCTGAATGTAACTAATAGTTATGTAAATATATAATACAAATTTAGCATCGCAAGTTCTTTCTAGTTTTAGATATTAGAGATCTTTTCTAATCCACGAGTGCAATATAAATTGACTTAAAAAATATTTGAAGAGCAGAAGCAACTGAAATGCACATTGAACACCTTGAAATTTAAATTACTACAGTATTAAAATTTATGGACTGCTTTTCATGAAATATCTTTCTTTTGAATTCAAATGCAATACTAAGCCTGAGAGAGTTTGCTATTATAATAAATAAATAAATAAATAAGAAATGGAAATGATTTAAATACTTCTGATTTTTTTTTATTTATGTTTTATACACTGCAATGTAAGTTCATCTTCAGGATATAGGCATGTATATTTACTTAAAATAAATTAACAATTACGCTTATTCGACAAAACAAAAAAGTATTACGAAAATCATAAAAAGAAAGGATAAAAATAAGAGCGTTACTCTCGCTTTTGAATAACAAACATGTTTAATTACATGTTGCAATAGACATCTTGTTTTTCGTTCGATTGATGACGAACTGGAACTACTCATAAATTATATTTGAGTATACCTGGAGGCCGAATTTAAAATTAGGTATCTTTCTTGGAAAGAGAATTAATTTGTATTCTGAGAATTTTTCTGGCAAGTTGCCAAAACGATCGCAGAAGAAGAAAAAGTTCAAACGTATCATGAGTATAAACATCATAGACTATAAAAAATAACGAAACCCCTTTACTTGTTCCTGATGCACGTACTCTTGTCCGCTGACACACTGTGTACAGAAACATGATTAAGTCGTCTAAAGGAAACCTGCAATTCAAGCACAAAAAGACACGAGAACAACCTGTCTCAGTGAGAGGCGTTGCTAATCTCTGTGGAGTAGGTTAACTGAGAAAAGCCTGTTTGGGTTCTTATGATAATAAGTGCAATATAAACCGAAAAACTCAGCCTGCTGCGAGATTTGGAAAGCGGAAAAGAAAATTTTAGACGGATCTTATATGTGGGAAGAACTACCCTCATTTTTGTAGATAAACAGAATAACTTTATTGGACAAGATTTTGGAATATTCGACGATCGTTTCATAGGTTTGTAGGAAAATACGTGGTGCCATTATAGGCAAAAAAAAAAAAAAAAAGAAAAGAAAAGAAAGAAAATAAAATATGATACTTCCGACAACATTCTCTTCTGTTTCAAGCAATTCGGATGTCAAAAACGTGTTCTAGCTGGTAAAGCATCCCTGGTTTCTGTTAGGTGTGTTTTATTAAATTTTTTTTCATCTATCGCTGTAGGATTTTCTTTCTATCAAAATAGGACAGGTTGATTGTGTCAGTGTAATACAACTGAAATGTGCGTTGCACATTTTTGAAGCATCGAAAAGGCAAACTTCGCGTGTGGAAAATTTGCTAAAGAAGAAGGAACAAATTCAGAAATGATCTTTGGGGAGTTTAATAGACAATTGCTTGGGGTAAGTGCTTATTGTTTAATTAATTCCGAAGAGTTTTTCCGTATTGCAAAGTTCCTAATACTTTATTTTTTTTATATATTCTTAGTATTTTATTATTGTATAAAAAGGCTAGAAAATAACAAAATACTTTGCTATTATTTTTCTTGTCTTGTTAACAAAATAATAATACACAAAGTCAGTATGTAGCTTCAAGATTTATATATATATATATATTAGTCAGTGATAGAATTCTGCATATTATTATGTATCACTTACACACGGCTGGCCCAATAAGACGAGCAGTTATTTTAAATTTAAACGTCACATAGCGCAATTTTTAAATGCGTTTTTTCATTAGATAACCTATTCAGTTGCTTTGCACGATTTTATTGTGTAATATCAACAATTGAAAAAAAAAAAAAAGGTTCTGCGTGATCTTTCCCATTTTATTACGAATCTTTAGCGTTTATTCCGATGTTCCTCAACCTGTGGGTCGCGAAATTTTTGGAAAAGCACAAGGGTTAAAAATAAAATAAATATAACGTGTAATAATAGATAAGTACTATTTGGTAAATTATTTTTATGATTTGAGACTAGCCAAAATGACGAATTCCTCTTTAACTATAATTATAACTTCAAAAATTCGTGCTTTTTTTTCTCCCACTTCAGGCGGATATATATATATATATATATATATATATATATATTTTTTTTTTTTTTTTTTTTAAGGGGGTGGGGGTTGAGAAACGCCGGTTTAATCAACTTCTCACCTGGTATGATTTTATTCTTTTGTAATTATCTAACAACTAGATAAGAAAATTTTTCTCGTGGGCTTTTAAAAAACCGTTTAAAAATGGCCATTTTAAATTTAAACAAAATTATAACATATAATTTTGCTAACTTTTGTGTTAGTTGCTTTACTTTTGGGAAAATTAAATTAGTATTAGTGCTTTCACACAGAATGTTTCATTTCTCGTATCTGTGTGTTTCCATAGAAAATATTGTATTGCAGTATTACTGTTAAGATTTCTGTCTCTTTTGCTCCCACTGAATTCTTCCCATAATTAACGACCAGGCAGAACTGGCAAAGTGTTTACGGGCGACTCCGTATTTTCAAAAATCTTATTAGAACATATGAAAGCTATAGGGTTTGGGGGTGTGGCTATATGGTCTCATTGACAGCTGCTGTTTGAATATCCAGAACAAATTATCTGCCAATTTTGGCTATTAAATCATGCAATTTCTAACGAGGGTTTCCAAATGAGATTGATCAGAAATGGGTGCAGCTTGTAAATAAATGCATCATAGAAAACTGATCATCCTTTAGATTGGAAGACTTTTCTTTTAAAAACCCACTAGACTTATTTTAGAAAATGCTTTCTACAGCCTCTTCTCTTCTTTATTGGAAAAAAAGATCAGGTTTCAGAATTATTTGGGCGGAAGAAATCATTCATTTTTCTATTTTCTTGCGATAATTGAGGTAAGTTAGTCATATTACAAGAATGTTACACGAAACATGATTTAAAGTGTGATTTTTTTTTTCATAAAATAAAATAAATATAACGTGTAAATATATATAAGTACTTTTTTTGTAAATTATATTTATGATTTGATTTATTTATGCATTAATTCAAATTACTAGCTAAATAGTGTTCGTACGCGTAAAAATAGGCATAATGCTTTTCTGTGATGTTGCAGAAAAGCATTATTTTGTCCAATAAACTGAATCTTTCGATTTATTAGACAAAATTCGTTATGCACTTGTACTCAGAAATTTTAATAATATTTTTCGCGCTTAAAATATTCTGGCTCTATTATACAATTCGTTATTAAAAGTTAAGAG
This sequence comes from Mastigoproctus giganteus, assembly GCF_048544385.1. Taxonomy (NCBI): domain Eukaryota; kingdom Metazoa; phylum Arthropoda; class Arachnida; order Uropygi; family Thelyphonidae; genus Mastigoproctus; species Mastigoproctus giganteus. The sequence goes on from NC_143578.1 coordinate 125,349,643, forward strand.
GAATTTTAGCCAAACAGCCATGATCACAAAAAAAATAATAATAATCTTACATGGAACTCCAGAAAGCCGCGATTCTGAACACCTCTAGGGTAGTAAGGGGAGTAGTAGGATAGATTTCATCTCAATAATAATAATATAGTGTAAAAAAAATATTATGGAGGTCCTAAAGTCTCGAAACCTTATTACACACGTTGGACAGACAACTTGTGTAGTCGAGACCCGTTAATTTTCGTAAAGATCGGACAAATGCTAATAACCATAATAAATTATTAGCATTTGTCCGATTTTTAGGAAAATTAGCGGGTCTCGACTACACAAGTTGTCTGTCCAACATGTCTCAATAATAATAGTGACAGGACATGACCAAACCGCCCCATGCACTTGGTGCCATTCACTACTTCCAAGGGGCGAAAAAAATCCCATAAAGGAAAAAAATAAAATAAAAATACATAATAAAAGTCAATATTTCATCTCTAGATGAGTGTCTAATTCACATGTTTAGTCAAGCTCCCATTCTCCCAATTCAGAGTAGTTAAAACAGATGGATTATTTCTTTACTTCCCATTGTTTTCGGAAATTTTAGCCTAAACAAAATTGAAGGTTGACACACCGCTTATGACATTTTGCAGTTCGATTGTCCAGTGAAAAGAAAAAAATAAATAAAGCAGCAGCAAGTTATATAGGAAAAAAAGAAAACAAATTTAAATATAAATTTTCGAATGGGAAAATACAAGAGAGTTCTTTCTTCTGTAATTTCACTTCAATAACTTCATAAGATTATTAATTACTTTTGCTTTTTCGATTTTGTTATGAAACTAGAATGCAGCGTCTTTATTGGGTTTGGCCGACAGTTACCGGTCACTGCTTGGTGGACATTGACATTAGAGAAACGTAGTAATGAAGAAAGTGGAATAACTTATTGCCATCTCTGGTAATCAGCCTCTATAAAAGAAATTAGGTTCCTGATGCACTCTGAGTTCCTTAAAACCTATACTAGATCGGAAATAGCTATAGCTTGATTCCTAATAATCATTTACGAAGAAATGAGCGATAAAAACGGATAAACCAACTCAACTATCCTGTACACTCATATGTGGGACTCGTTAGTTGTCTTTTATTTCCTTCTTACGAAAGTTAACCCATCGTTGGTTAAGCTAAAACGTTGCTTTATGAAAAAAAAAATTACCCGTGTTATTATATTTGAAAGACAGCACCATTTCTTTTCATAAAGGCTATAAAGGAAGGTAAAATAGACATACTTTACATGAATTACTTTAACGCACAATCATTAAAATATATAAATATATTTGTAGTTTCTAGTTTTCGAATTAACGAATATCTAATTCGCTGAATACATTGAAAAATAAGTTTCAGGCGTTTTCCTTACCACATGTATCAACGATTGTTTGCATATTATATATAAGTTATCACAAGTTCTAAATATAACTACATTTTAATAACTTTATAAACGCTATATATACCACAATATTGCCATATACCTACATTAGTTTATTAAGCAACACTAATGCTCACATACTCTGCGTCCAGATGACAAGTGGAAACGGATCACAGTTAGGGTGGAGTTGTGTGTATAACACAAGTACTTGGTGCCTTTTCGTAAAGCTAACCGATAAGGACAGGGGTTAATGATGGCCGTATAAATAGACGCACAATTACATATCTCCTCCGGTGGCTACTGTACTCTTAGCCATGAGATGGCTATTGGCGCAAAGGTTTGCTCTCCGTCCTCCGATTGGTCCCGCCTTTGTGTCAAGTAAAGGTCAACGACCCAGAATGGCACAGGTAGTCCGGCCTTGGAGGATGACACACTTTAAGATGGTCCCCGAACACTGAATTTCCAATTCCCCTTTTTCTTTTACCACCCATGAAAAATCGATCCCTCGCAAAGATAGCGTTGGTCAGAAGGTACGATTCATGAGTTTGATCTACTCCCCCTCTAATCAGACGAGAGAAGCAATTTTTTTAAATGCTTTTACGAATCTTTAATAAACCCACCATCTGTATGACCGGAATAATGTAGTTCTATAGAAAAGTTTTACTTCATTGTAGCAGTACACCAGGTGGAAATATTTCTTAATGCGATAGATCTCCCAGAAATGCGCGCGCACAACACATACACACACACAAAAGAAAGAAAGAAAATGCATCTTAACTCGCCAGATGTATTCAAAGCAGCAGGTGTTCTTTCATGAAAATACTGAATCATGCTCACCAGTTTTTTTAATCTTACTTTTTCCCTATTTTTATCGCAGTTGGATCAATTATCACAGGTCTGTATCAGCATCTGTGTGGACGACAAATATTAACTTTGAAACTGATAAAGCTTTTAACGGATTTTATAGCTCATAACGGATGTGAAATATTTCTTCGTGAGGTAACAAACTAATCTTGCGTTCCTAATCATTTCATTTTTGGTTTGTTCACTGTTCGTGGCATCTAGTGTGCATATTGAGAAAAATTGCGCAGCCCGTTGTTAAATGTAGTATATTGGCTACCATAAGACAGCTACAATGAAGATGTGAACGCTTATAGCCTCTTTAGAGCCGTATCTTAGTAAAGAGGGGTTTTTTTTTAAAGATTTTTTTAAATATGGTTAACCTGGTTATTTTACGCCAGTTAGTAATGTCTCTGAATTCAGTTCACCATGCCTGGATAAAGAGATTTCTCTTTCTCCATTAATTGGCAATTTTTGCATTAAGTTTGCATAATTGAGTGGTAGATATGTCTGCCGTATTCTTGGAGAGAGAGAGAGAGAGAGAGAGAGAGAGAGAGAGAGAGAGAGAGAGAGAGAGAGAGAGAGAGAGAGAGAGAGAGAGATTACGCCTTGACCGAAATATAGTAAATGACTTCAATTCAGTTCTGACATTTTTTTTGCTACGATGTTTGGTTTTGTTAGTCAGGTTACTTTACAGCAGCTTTTTTAATCAGTGTTCGTTCCTAAGTGTTTCCCGAACAGAAATGAGCACGTATCTTTTCGACAATTTTATGCGCTTTTAAAATAAAGTGCATTAAAATATAGAAATGCACTGGCGTTTATTACACTAAGGACAGATTCTCGTAATGTAATTAATTTAACAAATAAATAAATAAATTTTCTGTTCATGCTTCTGGACATCCACATAAATCAGCGGAGTTCACAGTATAGCGAGAACACACGGACATCACGTATTTAGAAGTTACGTGATTTTAAATTATGTCCATGTGCTTAACCCCTGAGATAGTCAGGAAGACAAAATATGTTCTTGTGCTGAAAGTGAGCGAGCGAAATAAGATTTATATCGATTTGGTATTCCGCCAGTTTATTATAGAACGTTTTTATTATTGCAAAATCTGCGCTGACTGCGAAATATTCTCAACAACTGATGTGTTTTATAATAGATAGAACTTTATCCCCAAAGCAAACTGTATTGTTTTTATTGAATAAGCTTCAATTGTAGCATCATCAGTTGATAAACGTGAAAATCAGAATCGAGTGCGTCCTATGCCATTATTAGTAATTTTCATCCTCTGCCTTCTGTTATTTTCCTTGTTAATGGAAATCCTTAATTATAATTCTGGAGATTGGATAGTTGTATGCTTATTCAGTTAGCAGTGCAGAAACGTGCTTTAGAAAAGCTAAGTTATGGAGAAGCCGCTAGAAAATGTGACCTATAAAACTGTTGAGCGAATCCCAGTTAAGTGAAGTCAGTTATTGTTTTGCTCCTAAACGCTAATGAAGACGCATGCATGGTGCCTTTCCTGAGAAATAACTAAACTGCAGCATTTAAGTTTAATCAGAATTTTTTTTTATTTATATTTAATTATAGATCTTCGCTACGGGATCTTAAATTTATAGAAATGATCTGAAAGTGCAGTACTTGCAGTATGTTACACGAATATATCAAAACGTTTGGGTGCATGTTATATGAACAGCGCTGAAGCTGACTGAAGCTACAATTCCATATTTTGCTTCTAGGATGTCTAGTTTGACTTGCATTCATTTTCAGAATTCTTTCGAAGGCCGGATAATACCTCACCGAGCACGCATTCGGCCTTCTGACAGTACTTTGAGCACCTCTGAACATAAAGATATCTGAAAAGCGAACTGCCGCTTGTCACTTGTTTCTGAAGGTCGAGGTTCAAATCCCGTCGACAACGGAAGGAATTTTTAAAATACTTTTCACTCTGGACTTTTAGTACCCGGCCTCAGCAGGTGTACGAATTTTTCTTTGTGAAATATACCACGTTATCGTCCCACTTATTCAGGTTACATAAGCATGCAATGTTTCCTGAGGACAGACTCTTCTACAGACATGATGCGTGGACTTCTGTTGGCCGTGTATCAGAGCTCATATCGCTCTGTTTGGTGGTGAAATAAATTATAAAATAACTTGCTTGATTTAAGTAAAGAGCTGCTGGGTATCAGTTTTATATGTTAACAGAACCACAGCATTTTTCTTGTTTTGTCAGCTCATTTTTTCGTGTTTGTAAAACAGCGAATATGTACGCGCAATAAATGTGATGAATGCATTATATTTCATAGGCGTAAGATTAGAATGAAATGTATCTCTTTATGTTCTTAATAAATTTTAGTTTCTTATCCTTTCTCAGTCTGAATACATTTGCCGTTAAATCACTGTCTGCTTGACTGCTGTAGATTGAATTCAACCTCATGTCCCTGGCGTCTCTAACAGATTTTATTGTTTTACTCTTTCGATGGGCACTTTTCTGCACACGTGTTTATGAATTGACACCCCTCAGTCCTCACTTAAGAACAAAATCCTTTGCACCTAAGAACAAACTGATATCTAAATTGCAGACTTAACGCTAGGCAAGCTATTGCGTGTTAAATTGCCTGTTTCAGGCACGCAGCTTCGATTATGCAGCAGTCGTCTGCGTCTATTTCCAGATCTGTTTTATCTTTTGCATTGCTTTTCATATATCTTTCGTAGTAATTGAAGTAAATGGCCCCATAACTTTAGATATACTTGATAGGATAACTACCTTCTCATGAAAAGCAATTTTAGTGACTAGCTCTACCAGCATTTTTGATTATCACAGCTGTTTACCGTTGGGTCACCCGATACGTTATTAACTGCGGAGTCTGTAATTATCCATTTACCTTAAAAACAAAACAAAACTAGACTCTGTTCTGTTCAGCAGAATCGAAGATCATTTAAACATCGTAATAAGCTTGCCAAAGCATTACTAATCTCAATTTTAAAGTAATAGACATTAACATCATTTTGTTTGAATTTTCAAGTTTTTAGTTCATTGCTAATTGCAACTTTAAAGAGATAATGTAATGTGTGTATTCTGAAAACAGTGTTTTATTTCCCTTTTATAGCTTTTTTGTTGGTGTTATCCTCAAACATATTCGATATTATTTTAACTGTTAATATTAGCCAGAATAATCGCTAATTAATAACCATAATTTGATTTCATGATAACTCCCATCCAATTTGCAGCAACTGTTGGAAGCAATTGAATCATAATGGAGAATCTCTTTGGCACTTTCGCCATCTGGTTGATTCCATGCCATGACGAATCCAGGCTGTTGTGATGGCTAAAGAAGAGGGAACCAACTCGCTTCTATTTAGGTGTACGTACATAGTAGCAAATAAGTCCCCCCCATTTAGTGGCGACTGAGTTTATATTGTGGCTAAAAAATTATATTGAGAACGGATGTGGGTAACACGAGGAATATAGAAATAGGTTGAAAGATGAGACAAGGATCTTGTCTCTGCCTAAGATTGTTCAGTATGTATAGAAGTAATATACATACAGTTAATTCCAGAATAATGAGAGAGAGATGGGGATGGAAACAGTGATGGAGAAGGGGGTGTAAAAATATGTGGGGTGGTAGAATTATACTGACAGTGAAATTGCAGGTGATACAGTGCTCATATATATGATACAGAAAACGGACCAGAAACTTTGTTGGGAAGGCTTAAGGAAAGTTGTGAAGAATGTGGAATGTAATAAATTTTTATAAGGCCAAAGTTATATAGTAGAATAGGATGAAAAGGCTTGGTTCGATTATTATCATATGAATCATAGCAACTTTTATAAGACTTTTTTCACACCATCAGATTGCGTTAGTCAGTCTCAGGTTAGCAGTTTTTTTTTTCGAAAAATTGCAAAAATGACAAGCTTATCATAGAATATTCTTGATTAACAGACACAATAAAACTAATACGCTTCGTGATCTCAGCTACCTCAGCCCTTATCCTGAACAATCAACAAATTAGCCATTTGCAAGGGATGTTCACAACGTGTACGATCACAGTTCATTCCAGAAATGGCTCATGAGCATGCTCTGGTTGACTCATCCAGTACTCCCAATCTCTTTTGCGCAATTCAACCAGTAACTCATTCTGATGGCATTCTAATTCCTAAATTGAAGTGTCGGACAAGGACGAAAAATATATTTGAAGAGAATCAACCTCATTTAATCAATCAAGTGGAACTAAATGACCTGATTAAAGATTTAAATCTTTCTTAGGATGAAGCTGAACTCTTGGATTCCTGAATACAGCGATGGAACTTCCGCAAAACGCTATATGGATATCGGCCGTCAAAAGGATTTAGTACTGTTTTTCTCTATGATCAAAGATCTCAATTTATGCAGTAATGGCTTCTTCGAGGTCACAAGCCTGAACGCTGCAAGTTTGGTTTTTTTTTTTTTGCGTTGTCAAAACAGTTTAAAACAGTGTTTTTTTTTTTTTTTTTAAATACAGGATGTGGACAGAATAATGGAAACACCTGGTATGATATAGTAGTTTGTGGTATAGCAGTTTTTATAATGGCTGTATGATGTATTTAAGAATGTGCATTGAAGATTTTTTTTTTTTTTTTTGTTTCTTGTAGTAGTACTGTGAAGGAAAGACGATAAAAGCGGATGTTTATTTAGAGGTGATATAAAAGTTACCTGAAGAAAATGACCGACCTTTTCTTCATGAGAGGCATCGGTGGCTAAAACTGCTGATTTGTTTAATGTATCCAAGGGTATCTGTATCGAAAGCGATGTGCACATTCAACGAGAAGGGAAAAACAAAATGTAATAGAAAAAAATTGTAGCAGAAAATGGAAGCTGGCTGAAAGAGACCGCCCAACTGAAAAGGATTATAACCCAAAAATATAAAAACTACTGCCTCGAAAATAACTGCAGAACTTATTGTGAGTCTCAGCAATCCAGTTTCTAGCAAAACAGTTTGGCGAGAACTTCTTAAAGCTGAAATAAATTCATAGCTAACTCACTATTGCCAAGCCTGCTAGAAAGCGGATGTAATAGCATAAGAAGCACAAAAACTGAACACCTGATGATTCGAAACGTGTCGTTTTTTTTCAAAGGAATCATCATTCACACTTTTTCAACGGCAGGGAGAGTTTACGTTTTGATAACTAGTATTAGATTTTAAGGGTGAAAAGGGTGTACGATGATCCATGCGGCTATTAATGACTTAAAACATAAACGAACTGATGATTTGGTAAAGAAAAATATGTGTCATGCCGGAAAAATATCATGAGAAGGAACAAAACTTCCTTGTGTCTGCAACTCCCAGGCATGAAAGGAGTGAATGTGTTGATACTCGGAGATTTGATGAATTCTGCAAGCCTTGTGGCGGATGGGGGGGGGGGGATTTTTATGAGCGTGGCCTGCCCTAGAATAGAAGAAATTTGTGTTGTAAAGATGGAATTCATTTGAACAGAGGAGCTGCAAGAGTTCTGGCAGGTGTGTTATAAATGATTCAAGGGTGCAGGGAATCTTCTAATTTTAAACCGTCTACTCCTCCCAAAAACTTTCTTATTCATTTCACAAATATACGTGGTCTTAGTTCCAATCTCAGTGATGAGTGATGTCCATCCACCTACCAAGCCTTACGTTTTCTGAGAGAATCACAGTTATCGGTTTTTTCAATCACCTCATCTCAGTTTCCCTTAATTATTCGCTCTATGACTCCATTCGCTTCGAAGGCGAACTTATGCGTATGTCCGCTCTGATATCTACTCTTTTTGATCTTCTGTCTTTAAATCTCTCTACACCAGTAGAGAGATTTTACTAACAAATGAAATTCATTTGTTGTCTTTGCCGGCTACATTAATCTCTCTGAACTCATTGATTTCCTTTATTTGAAACTGGACTTTTTTCACTCTAACGTTGCTAACAGCGAGATAATTTTCTTTGGTGATTTTAATGTTCTGACCGCCAGGTGGGTTCCCTTTGCTGGTTGCACAGACCCAGCTGATCGAGATGCTGAGGCTTTGCAATTACTAATGACCACACTCAATATGTTCATTTACCTACAGGAATATCAGAAATTTCTAACTACACACCCAAAACCCTTGATCTTTGAATGGGTTGAATTTTTTCAACCCATTCAAAGTACACGGTAGAAGTCAGTGGTTCTCTGGACACCTCAGATTACAATTTGGTAATGGTGTCTTCTCTAGTGGGCGTCTCTCTCATGACCATTCTGAGCCTCGTGTTGTTTGGCATTACAAGAATGCGAGGTAGGATGATCTGCAAGACTTGTATTCATCTTCTTCTCGGTTGAATTATCTTTTAAATCTTGTGATGCCAACCTTTGTTCAGATCGTGCCAGTGAAATTATAATAATAATATTCTTTAATAAGTTAAATGGTATACATTTGTGATTCCATGCACAGATAACCAGAGGAATCTTACAAAAATGTGACCAATCACAGAAATACAAAGTCCAGCTACAAAATGACCATTTTATGAGAATATAAAAATAATCGTAATTAAAACAGGAAAGACTACAAATTAAGCATAGCATAAAATGACATAAGCATACTAGGACTGGCACTTGCACACTTATCCTTTACATACAATAAGATAGCCCAAGATGTCATATCGATATCATTTGTCAATACACCATAGGTATTCCTCTTAAAACGCAGCACATACTCACACCATTCCTGGACATCAAAAGCTATGGGGGGCAAGAATGACATGTAGACGTTTACCTCTGGACAGCCGGCCCTTCATGAAATTGTCAATAGCTGATTGTTTGCTATTCTGAAAATCCATCCTTGCTTTGGAAAATTTGGCGTATGAATCTTCTGAAGGTGACTTCTTGTAGGAGGCATGGGCTGCCTGTTTTTCCTTGAAGGCCTTAGTCAGCAGGTCATTTTCACCATGGTTTCGAGTGGGGACTAATGATGCACGTTTTGGACATTCCGGACCCTGCAATGAATTCCATCCATCCTGAGGGTCTGTAGGCAGTCTCTTTGATGTTAATCTCAGCTAGTGTGTTCCAAGGGTAAAGTTGGAAAATGATAGTAACTTTTTCCAATGTTGATGTATTTCGGATTGTACACTCTCCTGACGGTGTTTGTAGCTTGTACTGGGGGAACGTTCCTCCTTCGGCGCCTGCAGTGATATTATGGGGGCGATTGGATCGTGATCGGACGGGAGGAGGTTATCGGCTATGGTCAGGGTTTCTTTTACAGAACAGTTTGAGAAGATGCGCTGTAGGGTGGTATCGCCATGTAAGGGAGGAACATCAATAAGATGTTCTTTCCTCAATGCCCATTTCCGACAGGTTTCATGACAGTGTATCTAGGAGCTTCTTTGTAAGGATTCTTATTCTTGTAAGAATGAAATCTTTTATCCCACATTCCTCTTTAATATTTCGTCCTTTATCTAAACTTTTTTTTTCATGCGCTAACACTGTTCAAAGTAAGAATGCTGCATGTCGCTACTAACTTGTATCCCGATCTCCTGCTTCATTTTCTGCCATCACTAAAGTTGGCAACGATTGTAAAGCAGTTATTAATCAGTTCAAACCAGATTTTGAACAGGCAAGGAGTAGAAAATTTGCTTCTTGTCCAGACAGCAGTCAATAATTCTGGTCTCTTGCCAAATCTATTGGCCGAAGCTTCTGTCCATCTCTACTCCCACCTTTGTTAAAACCCGATGGTTTTATTGCGGCTTCAGCTGAAGGTAAAGCTGACTTACTAGCACCCTAATTTTCTTCTTACTATTGTATTGATAATCCTGCTAAAACCTCCCATAACCAGTAGATTCCATTCAATACCCCCTGTGGTCTTCCAACAGAAGGGTATTAGAAGAATTCCGAATGTTTCTCTTGATGGCAAGAATGCTGAGCTCCGAATACTGATGGTAATTCTCCAGTTATTCTCAAAACCTATACTCCCTGGCTCGCTCCCCTTCTCTGTCGCCTTTTCTTACACTTTCTTATTCCACTAGTGTTTTTTTTCTGCTTGGAAATTTTCTCATGTCCAACCAGTCCCTAAAAGGGTGACAGATCTATTTGTCCAGTTATCTCCCTATTGTGCCTACCCCCATTTTTTCTAAAATAATGGAGAAATCCATCAACTGTCAACTCTTGAACTTTGCCTACGCTGCCAACTCTTCAACAATCCATCTACTTTGCACCTGATCAATGATTGCCAGGAAGAATTGTATTAGTGATGTACTGGCTTACATTTCCCCATATGTGGACAAATTCAATGTTAAATTTTGGTCATACTGCAGCAGTTGTACTTGACATTTCTAAGTATTTTGTTCATGCTTGGCTTAAGTGCTTTATAAACAAACTCCCATCTAATGGATTATAAATAAATAAATAAAGAAAGAAAGATAAATCTTTATGGTAAAGTACAGAAACACATACGAGGGGGGGTATCAAAAGGTTCGTAATCTTACCTAGAAATAATTGCCCTATAAAGGTGAAACTTCACAGGAACTTTAATCCTTTGCTATGTACTCTCCATGTATAGTAACACATTTCTCCAATCTATGGATCAGTTGTTTAATGCCTTGATCATAGAAGTCCGCACTTTTTGCCTGAAACCACGATTCCCCTTCATTGTTGACTTCCTGAGACGAATCAAAGCGGCGTCCACGCAATGGTTTCTTCATTTCTCGAAACAAGGACTCTGACGGTGCTAGGTCAGGAGAACAGGGTGGTTGCTGCAGTAGTTCGAAGCCGCACTGGGCAACAAAGTTGGTGGTGGCAACGACCGTGTGAACCGTTGAATTATCTTACAGAATACGGACACACCTTTCATTAACTTTCAACGCCTTTTTACCTTCAAAGCATCGCCTAACTTTTTTAAATAGGTTTCTGTAGTATTCTCCGGTAAGTGTGGAACCATGAGGTAGGTAATCTGTCAGGATAACCCATTTTCTATCCCAAAACACGGACAACATTACCTTCTTCACAGATGCAGTGGTCTTTGCCTTTTTGGGAGGTGGAGAGGGGAGGTGGCAGCTTTTATACGTCTTTAGTCTCCGGATCATACGGGTACACCCAGCATTCGTCAGTTGTCAGCAACCGATCAAAAAAGTTCTCAACATCCGCAATCCAACTGTTGGCCAGAACATTGAATTCGACCTTGCTTCTGCAAAGGCGTCAGCAATCTTGGAACCCATCGCGCGGAGACCTAGACATGTGCAGATGGTCATGTAAAATGCTATGGGTAGACCCACAACTAATTCTCACTGCATTTGCGATGAAATGAATTGTCACAAGTCTGTCACTCAAATGCAACCATATCACTGTCTGTGGATGTTGACGGCCTTCCTTCTCTTGGCTCGGCAAACACTCTTGTACGACCGCACTGGAATTCCCGTTTCCACTTTTTTAGAGTGTCATAGGATCGACAATTCTGCCTATACACAGCTTTCATTTCTTCGTCAATTTCCTGAGCTTTCTTGCCCTGCAAATGCAGGACCTTGATCACTGCTCGATACTCCACTTTGTCAAACATAGCGTCCTTCCTCAGATTCCGGGCTCCACCCCTGGTGTACCTGCGGGAAAGAAATTTCACGTGTTGGTTATTGAATATGTAGACAACTTATATTAATAACGGCATATTTTTACTGATGTTTTATCTAAGTCAGGGTGCAAACGTTTGATACCCACTCGTACAACATAATATCCCATCACGGCGACGAGTGCTAGGGGTTCACATGTAGGAGGTTGAGGAAAACAGATTACAACATACAAATATAAAAGCAGAATACAGCTTAGCATTAACTTCTTTAGCAGTTGAATATCCAGTTTTCTCTCTGTCCGCTCCCTGCGACTGATGGTAGACGGCTCCCTGTCTTCTGACTTCCCCACTAATGTTGGTGTTTTCAAAGATTCGGTTCTTTCTCTGCCCTCGTGGGTAGCACAGAAGTTAAATCTTTAACTTCTCGCATATCCACCAGGTTATTAAATACCGATCTCCAGGTAATTCTTTCGTGACGCAAAAGAGAACTTAATTTAATTTAATCGCTCAAAAACTCAGTCCTGTTATTTCTCGCAAAAAAAAGTCCCCAGCTGCTTTGCTTGTCGTCAGTGACATTCAGATTTCTAACCAGATCATATGTTTCTACTAGGAATTTCCCCTGACTTCTAATCTTTTTTGGCAAAAAACAGAATAAATAACTTAGGATTAAGTATGTATGAGCAGTAAAGTGAAGCGACAAGTTGAGGACGGCTTGCGTATCAAAGATTTCATGTTGTGAATTATGAGATCGATTTGTTTTCAAGAAATTTTGGGGATATCTTAATGTTTTTTAGGGTACTGTAACGAACGAACGAAAGGGAGAAAATTGAAGCTGCTCTCAATAGTTATTCCCCAAAGTTTAATTTCTGTTACTAGAAGTATTTGTGTATTGTTAATTTTAACTCTTGGTGGTCGACGAACAATAAATTTAGAGCCATTGACCATAATTTTTGTCTTGGTAGTACTAATTCTTAACTTATTTTCGACTGGCCATTGTTGAAAGTCAGATAAAGCACTCTCAGCAGATATTTCAATTGAAGATCTAGAAATTCCACTAACGAGGACTGAAAAATCATCCATATATGCGATGATCTTCACGTTATCAAAGGTTCGAGTAATCCAACATTGCAAAAAAATGGACATCCTACAAAATGGACACCATGGAAAGACGACGTCTTTCGAGGATGGCCAAAATTTGTCTGTACTTAGTTCTGACGGTGATAAATCTGTTAGAAAAATGGCACTTAATTAGAAGATAAAGTTGCTGGGAACATTCGGCATGATTTAGACGTTCGAGGGCACTTTCCCACCAAAGGGAATCAAAAGCACCCTCGAAATCAATAAAGATAGCTAGAGTATACTTGAAACTGGAGTGTTCAACAGAAGAAATGAAGTCAACAAGAGAGTCCTCGCATTCACAATACGGATTCACTTCCAGAAGTGAATCCGTATTGATTAGGCGCAATTAGTGCCCGTTTCAATAACAAGTTGTTTAATTGCAGGGCAATTAAGCGTTCCAATAGCTTACCGAGGTTGGCCAATAAGGCTATAGGCCGATAAGACTGGTTCCTGAGGGGGCTTATTGGTTTGCTAATCAGCTTGATAATTGCAGTCTTCACAGATTCGGGAAGGCGCCTCCGTAGCCAGGTGGGAAGGAGCACCAGTGTGTAGCACATGTTCCTTGATTAGACCGGGGTTCGAGCCCGTCACCACCAAATACGGAGGATTTGGCCATATTCCGGAGCAATATGGCCTTAGTTGCTAATGCTCCTGAAAACCAAATAACAAACAAAACAAACACAGATTCGGGAAAATTCCAGCCTCTCGACATTTATTGAAAAGTTGCAAAAGTATACTAGGCTTAATCTTGGCGAAATGCACAGTAAAAATAATCTCCAGAATGTCCATTCTTGGGCATTTCTTAACTTTCACTTGCTTGACCGCTGTGTCCAACTCGATGGCACTAAAAGGTTTACGTCTTAATTAACGAAACATACAGAGAATTGGCAGAACGAATATTAGTGTGAAAATCAGAATTATAGCACACATTGACCCGTAGAAAGAAATTATCTAGAATAATGTTTACAGAATCTATCCACTTAGTGTGTGCAAACGATCGATCCATCGACTTCTTGTGTAAATAATATATTTCTGACAATTTTAAAAGTATCCCCCACGGGTTCGCATTACCATCGTTATGCACAAATTCTGTAGATATTTCCTTCTTTCTGGTAGCAATCGTCTTCGCATACCGTTTCTTCAGATCAGTGTCACAATTATAAAAGGCGCAAACGTCAGCCTGGGTGTGTGTGTGTGTGTGGTATTATTTATTAATTAAAGTGGTCCCAGCCAATGGATGGCAACCCCGCTTGTGTGTCTGCGCATGTAGCACAGTGGTATCGTCACTGTCCTCCCCACACGAAGTGGAAAAGACCTGGGTTCGAATCCCGTCGATGCCGCCAGGAATTTTAATGGTTTTTTTTTCACTCTGTGGCTGAGTTAGTCGGTCTCAGGGGTAGATAGCAACGTTTTTCTCCCCAAAAATATGGGGATTTTTCGTCCAGCAAAACAGGCAAATCGACCATAGAGCACACGCAATTTACAGACACAAATACGGGTTAATGTATTAAATTACGGGCAACCCTAAAATAATAATAATAATAACCCCGCTTGTGTGTGTGGTATATTGTATGTGTATCGTATTGTGTTGGGTTCTGTTATTTCAGTGGCTGTTTGGCCGCAGTTTCCCTAATGGGACCGTACGTTGCCCGCCATCACTACTGGGATGTGAGCCACGCTGCTCATCATGCTCTAGCTGGCCTCTGCCGGGAAACTCAGGCGACCCTGGCAGAGGCCACAATATTAAAAAGAAAAAAAAAAAAAAAACATGCTCTAGCTGGCCTCTGCCGGGAAACTCAGGCGACCCTGGCAGAGGCCACAATATTAAAAAGAAAAAAAAAAACAAACTCCACATTTTTGTTGAAGAGAGTTCACAGGGAAAAAGAGAGAAGGAGGAGATCAGACGGTGTGGTAAAAGAAAGGCGGACTAATAGATCACTATTAGATAATGAACCATGGATTTAGACGAAGTGAGGGTAGGGAAGGGGATTAAAAGTCACAAGAGCAGGTGCCTCTGGCCAAGCGCTTTGAGTGTTGATCCCGCACCCAGTTAAGTGCCACAGTGATCCCGCACCCTAAAGTGGATGCCAGAATGTATCCTACACATTAAGGGTTCGCAGTATAGTATCAGTATCACGGATTTACATTTATTCTACCCCCGAAGGGGTAAGCAAGGTGTGGGGAGTATTCTGGACTATGCTAGCAGCGGTGAGCTTGGCACACCTTGTGATGAAGACAGCCTGGGCAAATCGAGTGAATGCAATATATGTATCCTCGTCATTTAGTAGACTTTGCTCCTGATTACTGGGAATTCCTCGTATTACTGTAAACAGTTGTAACCGGTGGTTTTCATAATCGGAGCACTCATACATAACGTGGGCCCAGGTCTCCTCATCTCAACAATGGCAGAAGGAATGCGACTCGATACCCATAGAGTTGAGTTTTTGCTGCATTGAACTGGGTCCTGTTAATAACAGATTGCTTGCAATCCAAGTGAGTACCAGGGAGGAGGCTTGGAAAAGATGAAGCTGACTGAGGGAAAGAACTTCTTTGTTATTTTTCCTTTCGGGTTGAATTCCAGGATTTCTGTCAGAGGCTCTGCAGGTGATTTGAGATTCGTCTTTTTTCCTGTTTATGGTCGTTTGTCAGGTCCAGTTGGAGGTTTAGTAGTTGTGTAGGTATGTCTTTTTACACAGCTCCACACAAGTGAACTCCACAGTAGTAGTGTATGTCTCCTGTCACAGGGTGGCATCCGAATCTACATTCATCTCCACCAATATAATTGTAGGCATAATACTCCATCTAAATATGACGGCCTGTAAGTGTGTGTAGTATGTTGAAGTGAACAGGCCAATTAACCACCAGGTGATAGCCACAATTGGGCAGATATCACCCAGTACCCGTCCCTGGCACGAGGAGCCGGGCCTGAGCCTATTATCATAGACGGTACGATATGTACCTAAATCCCACACCCACTAGTGAAGTGCCAGCATCCCGCCCCTTGGATGCCCACTCCTAGGAGCCCGCAAAAAAAAAAAAAAAAAAAAAATAATAATAATACACATTCCAGGAGATAACTCCCAAATACGGGGTAAAAAAAACATCCAGCAATCTGAATCCACAGAAGTGAACTCCATAGGTGATAACGGCGGATGAGACATGGCTTCATCATTTCAGCCCAGAGGTTAAGCAACAAAGCTCTGTTTGGAAGTCTACGTCATTGCCAACACCACAAAAAGGAAAAGTTGTGGCTTTTGCAGAAAAGGTTATGGTCATCTCTTTTTTTCGACATTCAAGGAATGGTTTACCAGCATGTTGTGCCACGTCATAACGGTTACGGGACCTTACTACAGAACTGTACTGCACACTTGGTTGGATCACATTTGTCGAAAACGACCACAACTTGACGCAGATGGGTGGATGCTGCATCACGACAATGCGATACTTCACATTGCTTATACTGCCATCGAGTACTTAGCCAGCATTAATGTGTTCCTCATCCACCCTATAGCCCTGACCTTGCATTATTATTTTTTTATTTCTAAAGTTAAAGGAGGAGCTGCGAGGAATACATTTCCAGTCGTTAGCAGATGTATAGACATCAGAGGCGATTTCTCAAACCGCTTATCAAAAATGGCAGAAACTTTGGAGTAAGTGAATTTAATCAAATGAGGACTACTTTGAAAAGGACCATCAAAATATGGATGATTAATAAAGGTATGCTGTGAAAAAAAAATCATGATCATTCTTTATTGAACAGCCCTCGTAATCAAAGGAGGTTATGGTTAGGACAACCGATATCGATGTAATAGAATAACGTCTCTCGTGTTACCCCAGTTGATGTATCACTGCCCCCCCCACCGGATGGAAAAGGCCAGCTTTCCAATCCCAGCAATTAAGGCGAGAATTTTATGTTTTGTTCTCCCGAAAGCTCTGGTTTTTTACATACATAGAATATATATGTGAATATAGTCTGCATATATAGAATATATGCAAATTACAGACAGTATATACTGACTCTTTCAGTGGGCCCTGCCCACTGAAAGATCAAAATTTGAAAATTGTAATATTCTTCAATCACTTTACTCCGTAAACCTCAGACATTTCTCTTACAGTCTCTTTAATACTCATAATCACGTCAAACACAAGAAAGAATAGGGAAGAGTTGCTCAGTCTTAATGTATTCCATTATATGCTGCATGTATTCTATATAGTGTGAACCACAAAACGGTTCACACTAACAGCAGTTAACTTAGGGAACTTTGCAACTGTCAAACATGTCTGAACTTGCAGCTATGTTAGAGTATTGCTGAATATACAGTCTCCTGTTATTTACTGACAGTTCTCCAAATTTGGGTGGTTGTACGATTTGCTGCCATTTCGCGAATAAAATGATCAGCCTGTATTGATGAGAAATTTTTGGACCACAGTGAGACAGTCATTAGGCTTAAGCGCATCTTATAAAAATCTTCAAGCATGGCGCACAATGAGTGGAGGGATATTTCGGGGACATCCCGAGGGTGTCCGACCTCGCTGAATCTCCTCTTGGCCCGGACTTCATTTCTTATTCAGACGACATAAAAATTAACATTTTTCGTAATTTAAAAAGATGCTAAGCAGATTTTCGATGTACGAGTAGTGACAAAGAAAAGAAAGAAAAACAACATTGACATGCAAATAGGCGGTTTCTTAGTGAAGAAAGTTTCCTCTCACATGGATCTGGGTACGGGACGAAAGCCTGATTTTCGGATGAAATTTTGATAGCGCGAAGGCTCAGATTTGAAAGCTATGCGAAAGTCTTAGGCCTCCATGCAATCAAAATGGGGCCTAGATGCTTCATAGTCACTCATAAAAATCTTCACCCACTGGAGGATAGCGGACTAAATTTTGATACCTTATATCCAGAGATGCCCCTTCCCTTTCCCAATCTATGCTTCTGGTATATGATCCTCAGCTACAACAAATATAGTTGAGCAGATATTGTGGGTAGATACTTGAACAGATATTGGATCCTGAGATGGGATGGGCTAGTAGGTTAATTGGACACCACCGTTCATAATTTCAGGGTCAGTCCTCCACTGCAGCCTCGGCCTAGCTCCATGGAAAATACAAATTACTGCTGCAAATGTCCATCTATTATCAAAACTCGTGACTGAAGACTCGCACACCATCGATGTACCATTATTCTCTCAAACTTGGTTGACTGAGAACAATGTCGCACTGGGTTTCCACTCCATAATACCGTTAACAATTTAGTATGTTGCAAATATCTGTCTGTTACAGTTATCCTGTCCGATGAATCAGCCATAAACTCTTTCGGAATTTGCAATGACAACACCTACAGGAACAATAATCAAGAATACTTACCGATTCACTGATATACAATAGCAATAAATTATATCGGATCGCAGCAGAGTAACTGTGTTGACCTTCTTTAACCAGAAAAATTTAACATCCTTTTGACAAATTTCCGACGCTGTAAGAACGGGGAAGCACTCGTTGTGTATTGAGAAGAAATAATGTCTTAGAGACATTCTAATAGTTTGTAACTCTATCCTGAATTTGTAAATAAGTATAGATATTATCCTGGTGAGAGTGTTGATTAATCCTTAAAGGAATATTTATATTTTCATGTGGTCTGTAACCTATAATCTGAATGTACAGGGTGGTAATGAAATTCTTTCCAAATTTAAAAGAAATAACAACCCGACATTAATAACTGTAGGGACGTACCAAAAAGCGAGTTTTTCATTGAATCTGTTTATGTTGGTGTTATTTTAAAAGATAAAATTTTTTTCTAAATTTGACCATCAGGGCAGAGCAAAGTGATTAATTTAGAAAAAATAATGCAGCGGTAAAATTCTGACCAATCTTTATAGACGTTAAAGTCTCCAGGTGTCCACTATAATTCTTTAATTAGCAATCAAGATTGTTGTTCACATCCGCCTTCAAAATTCCGATGGAGTGTTCACTACCTCCTGACGGATTGAAACGTTTGTGGTTCTTGTTGCACCTCATCATTTCTCTAAATCACTTCTTGTAATGAAGGCAAACTACCCATCCAGGCTTGGGAATTTGGTAACCTTTATGCTTTACAATATTTAATACGGTTATTCACGAACAAGGAAGGCTTGTGACGTTTATCTGTTTTTGTTACGCTCTGATTAAAAGTGCTTTATCTTTAAGTAACGTTTTAAAACGAACTTGACCAGACTTGGTTACTTAAGTGAGTTTAAGTTAGGTCTAGTTTCGTGGGTTTTATCTTGTCGACGAAGAATAATATCAGACCAAATAATACTCGAATTCTCCGTCCCAAAGTCATTCCTTTTTACAACGAACGCAAAATTATGAGTAAATCGCCTAGTCCCCTGGTGTTAAAATTTCGATCTCATTTTTATTGTTTAGAAAAATATTCCTAGTTATATTGATTACAGCAAAGGGGGGGGAGGGTAAACATTTTCCGATATGACCTATAATTTTCGCCTATTATAACTATTATTAGTTATAAAGCCCTTTTTTTATTAAAATAGGATGTAGGCCCTCGGAAAATATATTGCCTAGGACCCAAATATTCCAAAGATAGGCCCTGTGTGTGTGTGTGTGGTCTCGAGCCAGATTATGCCAACTCCGTTTTTTGTTTGTACCCCGGAAAGGGCGATCGGTGTAGTGGTGAAAATGTTTGGTTAATGTGTTGTAGGGTTGCGTTGAAGCGATCAGCCTCGGTTAGCATCATGATCGTAAAGTCACAAATTAGTTTACTGACTGCCAACTCCAGGTGTTTATCAGGTTTGCAGCTAAGATATGCCCGAATGAACGCTAAGGATGCCAAAACCAAACCCATTACCCAATCTGCAGTAGGGGGTCTTGCATCACATTCTTGTTTCAGTCATTTGCGAAATTCAGATGTACCTGCATATGCCCTAGCCATCGTCACAATGAGATGTGACGCCTTGGTGTCACAGCACAACCGTAACTGCGCAGAGGTAACGAGAACAGATCCGCAAACCCATGTGCGACTTTTTAAGGGTGCGGTTGGCCCAAATTTTCTTTTCATACATGACAACCCACTGAACATAGAGCTCAAATGGTGGAAAATATCTTGAAACTGAAGATATCCAACAACTGCCGTGGCCAGCATGATCATCAGACTTAAATTCGATGGAGAATGTGTGGGACGCCCTTCGGAGTCGCATTGCATGCCGCTAGCCAAGTCTTCGGTCATTTGGTGAGCTAAAGTTTGCGCTGGTGGAATAATGGGATTTGTTGCCACAGAATCTTATAGACACCCTTGTATCGAGCATGGTTCACCGCTGTCAGAGCTGTTTAGCCGTTGGAGGGGATCATACGCTATACTGATGTCACGTGACTATATTTTCGAGCATTTTGTATCGACTTCTGTATTACCTCTATAAATGTCCCTTATAGCTGTCCGAAGTTTCTCGCTGTCTCTTCATTTCATCGTTATTCATGGTACACCACCATACCAAATTTTGGCCTTGATCGCAAGTAGTAGAGCGCTTGGAACTTTACGTGGGGAAAATACAGCACACGTAGTTGCATCCTCGAGTTACTTTGTTCTCTTGATATAGCAGAAAAAAGTAACCAGCAGCAAGTCCTACAAAGTGCATTATACCTTCAACCATGGCTCATCTCAGCGACCTATTTCGCTGCAGGAGATCCGTTTCCACATTTTCCTCCGTTATGCATATACAGGGTGTCTCAAAAATATTGGTACAAACGTTTAGGAGAGGTAGGTAACATCTAAAGGAATGTGAATCGCATAGGAACCCATAACCGGAAACGTCACGGGAAAGTAGTAGCAGAGGCACAAGAAGCAGAAATGACACAAGACAGTAATTAGTGGCAAACATTTATTTGACATAATATTAACAATGGAGTGCGAGATGGATGCATTTCATGATGTTACAACAGAGGCTCGAAGGTTCCACCATGAGATGCGATGCATGCGTGACACCGACGCAGCATGGATTGGCGTACACGGTCGAACACACCTGGAGTTTCTTTGACAGTAGCAGCAGCGCAGACGAGTCTCGCCACGAGATCCATTTCCGTCTCCACGGCCGATTCATACACGATAGATTTGAGGGCATCCTCCCCCCCCCACAGAAAGAAATCAAGGCTCGATAAATCAGGTGAGCGTGGGGGCCAGGCAACGGGTCCACCGCCGCCAATCCATCGACGCCCAAAACGCCTGTTCAAATGGTCACGAACACACCTTCCATAATGGGCAGGCGCCCCGTCATATTGAAATCAAATGTTGCGTCTCACATTTGCTGAAACATCGTGAAGTAACCCCGGTAGAACTTGTTCAAGAAAGATCCGATATTTAGCGGAGTTCATGCGGGATGGTAACAGGTATGGGCCGACTAAGCAGTCACCGACCATACCTGCCCACACATTTATTGCGAAGCGATGTAGTGCCGCATGGGGGCGCACACCGTGTGGGTTGTCGTGAGCCCACACATGAGCATTGTGTTGATTGAATAAGCCTTCCCGAGTGAAATAAGCCTCATCCGTGACCAAAACATAAGCTGGAAAATTCAAGTCTTGAACACTTTTTTGGAGAAACCACTGCGGAAAAACCACACGTGCAGGATGATCTTGGGGGAGCAGTAACTGAACACTTTGGAGATGAAAGGGGTGTAAGGAATCGTCGTGCCAGACACGCTGTACACCGCAACGAGACACTCCTAAGGCAGAGGCAACGGCACGTGTGCTTGTAGTAGGATTATTCTGGACGGCGTTCAACCCACTTTCTTGCATGGCGGGAGTTCGCATCGATCGTGGTCTGCCTGCACTACTCCTGTTACCTCTAAATGACTCATAATCGCACAAATTTTGATGCACACGCGCAAACAAACGGTGGTCCGGTACATGTCTGTCTGGGAAGCGTTCTCCATAAATTCGTTGAGCGGCTGGTCCATTGCCCTCTGATAATCCATACACTAGATGCATGTCTGCCAGCTCACAGTTCGTATATCAATGCATGCTCTTCGTGCGGCGACTACTGCTTGAATGAGTAAACCAGAAATTTTCCCTCTCGCGAACTGATGAACAGCGCCGTCTACCGACTACAGTGACGTTTCCAGTTATGGGTTCCTATGCGATTCACATTCCTTTAGTTGTTACCTACCTCCCCTAAACGTTTGTACCCATATTTTTGAGACACCCTGTATAATAAAAAGGTTATAAAATGTATTGTTTATAGGCTGTGACCAAAACCGTCTTGTTTGCGATATACGAAAGAAGAATTAGCCACAAGTAGACTCTTGCTTTATGACATAGAGTGAAAAAATATGTGGAGGTTCTAAAGTCCCGAAACTTTATTAGACAGTTGGACCGTCAACTTCAGCAGTCGAGTCCGCTAATTTTCGTAAAATCAGAAAAATGCTAATAATTTATTGTAACTTTTCCTTTGGATCTGCAATCTCATTATGGATTTAAAATAAACTTTGTGGATTTTTTTAAAAAAGGATAGTGTAGGCTATTTTTGAAATATTTAAGGGAATATTATATATTTTAAGGCAGACGAATACTGTTTCCTGGGATTTTCTTCAGGTGTAATTCGGAAGGAGTTGAAATTGCAATTATATGGAAGGGGAACGAAGGAAAAAGCAAACTTTTGTCTTAAATCCTTGCATGGGGTGTAATTATAGGCATAAAGGGAGATGATGTCCTGAAGCGTGATGGGGCTTTTAGTTAATACCATCTTCAAAGGATGGTGAATACGTGTGGAGGCCGTATTTTGTAGCCCGGGCCGTTGAAATACGGCAATGGAACGCGCCTTCCGAATTACACCCGGATGCAGCCGTTCCTGAAGAAAACCCCAGGTAAGAGTCTTCTTCTGCCTTAAAATATATAATATTCCCTTAAATATTCCAAAAATAGCCTACACTATCCTTTTTTAAAAATATCCACAAATTTTATTTTAAATCCATAATGAGATCGCAGATCTTCTACAAGGAAAAATTACAATAAATTATTAGCATTTGTCCGATTTTACGAAAATTAGCGGATCTCGACTACTCAAGTTGTCTGTCTAACTGTAGACCCTTGCTGTTAAAAATAAAATAAAATAAATAAAAATAAAGCGTATGTGAAAACCATAAAGCGAAATTGCCGACGATTGAATTAGTGGCTGCAGTAGATTCTCCCGAAAGCCAGCCGCAGGACATTTTATAATTACAATTGCATCTGTCAAGAATCAATTCGGGCGAATCTATTCACTGCCTGCAATCTTGTTTGCTATATGCAAACAAAGAATTAGTTGCGATTAGACTTTTTGCGTGAACACTATCAAGAGATGGTTCGTGTGAAAATAAAGGGAACCTGAAAACCATAAAAAAAATGCCGACACTTGAAATAGTGGCTTTTAGTTGCAATCTGTGTAGCCAGAAAGATTGCCCATTTAATTATTTTGAAAAATTCCTGTCTTTTGAATTTTAGTTTGAACAAGGTATAAAATTGCATTTCAGTCTTCGCTCATCATTTAATATTTTATCAAAATTAGTAATAATAAAAAACTATATGTGCTTGGTTTTGAATGAGTTGTGAAAATATTCAAAATAAAAATCTGGAGCGGTTCTACTTGTATGGAATGAACACTGCTAACTTTTACTTTTTTTTTTTTTTTCAGTTGGCTTTTTATTTCGTTAATTACTCATGAAAAATATAATTGTTATGGAGCGGATCGTACAAAGACACAGCAAGCCGTTTTATATATAGTTTCCAAAGTATGTGCAAAAAT
This sequence comes from Mastigoproctus giganteus, assembly GCF_048544385.1. NCBI lineage: Eukaryota > Metazoa > Arthropoda > Arachnida > Uropygi > Thelyphonidae > Mastigoproctus > Mastigoproctus giganteus. The sequence goes on from NC_143578.1 coordinate 125,373,299, forward strand.
TCTGGGACGTATTCTAGTGTCCATAATTTTACTAATTCTGGTGATATAAACGTGTCCGAGTCTGAATGGTCGCTGAGCTATTGTAGTCAAAATACAGGCTATTGTTTTCAATGATAAAAAATAATAAAATAAGAGTCAGCAGGATAACACACATATCTCATGTAATGTTTATGCTTACTAGATACGTATTATTATGTACTTATATTATTTTTTCATTCAAAATTTCACAAATAGTTGGTAATTAATTTTAAAGAGCAAAGAGACGACGCTTACTTGAGTTATTTATTTTGCTTATTTTTTGACTCATTTATTTTTTGGAGTACTAGAGTACTTCAAAAGTTTTTGTGCATGGTTTTGAAACACCATGTATGTTTTATGTACTGCGACGTTGATATTTATAATGTAAAAATACTATTTCACGCATTGAAAATGTCTGTCTAGAATGTCTCTAGATGGCAGCACTCAGCATGAAATTTTTAATAGAAATGAGACCCGACTAAAAGACCACATATTGCAGCGCCTGCGAGAACTCTTAGCTATCAATTGATGTAGCATGATAAAGGTTATGAAAATGATTGGGTAATGATGGACACATCTTAGATACATTTTTATGCTTATATATATATACACTATATTGTGTGATCGTGATCGTTGTCTTTACCAAATGTGTGGAAAAAGCCTGGGTTTGAATTCCGTCAAGACGGAATGAACCTTTATGGTTTGTTTTTCACATTGTAGCCGTGTTGGACAGCACGGGAGAGAATCGCGTGGCTTTCGCTAGAGAGAAGGGGTTTTTTCATCCAAGAAAACAGGTAATTCAACCACTGAGACAGGAAGTGTGTAGACACAATACACTGACGGCCCATTGCTTTAGTTAGTGTGGCAGAAACCTAGATAATTTTAGGAGCTGATTGGAAAAACACTGCAGAGGAGAAAAACACCTGTGATCATTATCGTGAAAAAGGGAATAAAATATAATATAGTAAATATCCATCATTCGTTATTGCCAAATGTCCGTTAAATCCATTTTTTTTTCTCGAGACCATTCGTATCCCACATATATTTGGAAATTTAAGTAGTTACTTTGGATAAGTATCTACTGGAAATTAGTCAAGTCTTAATGCGCCAGCTGGAAGTGCATAAAAGCACAGTCCTCTTCACACTAAGTGGAAAAGGCGCGGGCTCGAATCCCGTTAATGAGGCGGAGAATTTTTATGGGCTCTTTCACAACTGGCTGAGTTAATTGGTCTCAGGCGAGCGTTGCATGGTTATTTCTCCCAAATTCTCCAAAATCTAACAACTGTCTCCACAGTCCCTTGGAAGCACACCTATGTTTTTAAAGAGCAAAGAGTAATTTGCTGCTGGAATAAACTCTCATTTAATCACACGCACGCCTAATGTATATCTGAAGGATTCAATTAAATAAAAGAAATAAATGCAGGAGAGATGGGCTACATTTACAGCAAACCATCAATGTTAAGGACCTCGATTTAACGAACTTTGGTTTTAACAGACATGCTGCATCAGTATCCTGGATGAAACTGGATTCCATCCAGCGAATCATATTATTGACCATGACAAGGGTAGCCGCTCTCACTACATCTACTCTGTAGGGCTTGGCAGGGGCACTGCCCCTTGACCTAGAAGTCATAAAAAGAGACTTCAACTACACGCTCAAGGGGAAAATCCCAACTGACATCTTAGGGATCGGAATAAACCCTGAAGCCGGCCCGAAACAGGAAAGAATCCGATCCCTAAGATGTCAGTTGGGATTTTCCCCCTTGAGTGTGTAGTTGGCAGAGTAGATGAGATCAGATACCCAAAGGGGAAGTTACTAGGGTTACCTTAAGTAACCCTAGTAGTTCCCCCCCAAACTAGCCCCCTGGTTTGTCCAAGAACTCTATGCCACACGTTTGCTTACAGGACATGGTTCGCTGAATGCAAAGTTGTGCCAACTGGAGCTCACCAAGGATTCTAAATGTACATATGGAGCTTATGAGTATTGGGCCCATGTCCTATACGACTGTCCCAATTACTATCTCCACAGATGTTGACTAATGTCCAAGACTGCCATAAATCACAGAGATGAGCATCTACTAGTCTCTGATGAAATGCTTTCTCTGAATTCGCTCAAATATTTTTGAAACCAGGAGAACTAACGATGTTATGATAACCCAGACTGTGACCTCCCCACATAGTAAAGCACGACTACTCGATTATGGTATCCGCTTCAGACAAACCTAAAATGAGATCGGCCTGTTAAAATGTGTTTCCCACCCACTCAGAATGTTTATGTTAGAACTTGATCATATGTTAAAAGGTATATCTATGTCTATTTGCTTTAGTGATTATAAATGTCTACATGTCATTGTATGTATGCATTTAAGTTCATGACAGTAATTAACTTTTAAATATATCAATACCTGGTTCCTGGGGAACGCGACGCTGTGACTCCTCTCGCTAGTGGACGAACCCACCGCTTGGCAGGTATATAGGTACGCTGCATTCACGTAGACGGTAATTCGATTTCAGTATGGATAAACGGCGCGAGTTAACTGACTTTGAAAGAGGAATGATAGTGGGTGCACGACGCATGGGTCACTCTATCTCGGAGGTGGTACAGAAATTGCACTATCCCCATTCGACAGTGTCGGGATTACGGCATTTCCGGAATAACATCTCATCGTGGACAGCGCTGTGGAAGTGCATATAAGAAGAACGTGGCCGTCGACGGCCACGTTCAATTTAATGTATATAAAATTGTGTGTGTAAATAAAATAAAAAAAATAAATAAAAATAAAAAAGTGAAATACTTTAACACAACATTTTTCTGGCATTTACAGTGTTCTGTATTTCTTCACAGCGAACATATGGTACAGATGTGGGAAACCACAGGTGGCGTCCGACCCTAACACATTGATCTGTGCATCAAAGGAGGATCCCACACTATGTGGGATCCTCCTTTGATGCACAGTTAGTAAAGTAGTAATGTTTGCCGCCTGGTTCCCCGTCCCTGGGTTCTAATGAGCCTAGGGATGGGAAACAGGTGGCAAACATCCCCTGTGGGTATTTCCCCCCCGTAGCAGAGTGGCTTGTTTTTTAGATTCCATTTAATAGAGAATATACGGTGGAGATGGACACTCGTCTAGGTGCCACCATAGGCAATTATATATACAATACAATGTGGGATCCTCTAAGAGCAGGCGTTCCAAATGTTTGGAGATTATATGTGGCCAGTGAGAAGTTTGGCCTTGAAGACTAACTTCTTTTCCATGATCAGGGACTTCGTCTTCAGGATTTCCAGTGCTTGTGCCATCTTCGTTGTTGTGGTGGCCGGAGGCAGACGAAGCTTGGTATTGGCCCATTTCAGTAGCCAGTATTCAGCGGTGTACACTCGCTTCAGGTTTGTGGGTGCACTGAGGCCCATATTTTTGCACCAGAGAGAATGGCGGGGTAAAGCGTGGAGATGAATCTTTTAACAATGAGGGGGTATCGAACGTGTAGCAACTGCTGCTTTGATATCCACCTAATGCGAGAATGGTATTTATTTTATCAGTCTGGTTGACAAAGGACATCTTTTAGTCAAATAGAACGCCAAGGTCTGTGTGCGAGAGCATGTTTGGTATTGGCATCCCTCCTAGTGAAACGGTGTGCAGTGTTGGCACGGATTTTAGGGAAAATATAACCTGGGCAGACTTCTGTAGGTTGATTTGAAGGTTGAAACTTGCAAGGTACAATTCAAGATTCCTAATCTGCGAATTGATCCTGTTGCTGAGCTGAGCAGGGTTGTCGCCAGGGTTAAGCGTCAGCAGTTTGAGGCCATTCATGGAGGCAGTGATGGGTACAATAATAGCCGTGAACAGAACACCAGATAGGACGCCCCTGCGTAACTCCAGCACTAATGTCACAGGATAGGGCGTGTTGTTCCTGATGGATGGAGAATAAATGTTATTCTCCGTCCATCAGGAACAACTCTCTGTGATAGAGCAGAGATTCGAGAAAGCATAACATATCACCTTGAATGTGAAATTTTTCTTTAAGTAGGAGGAGCAAGGCAGGGATTGACTCAGCATCAAAGGCTGCACTTATGTCGAGATATGTAGTTGCAAGCTTCGCTTTTTGTTCGGCATCTATCACAAAATTTCTTTGTGGTAGCTGCCAAGTTTAGCATTAGTAGAGGAATATGATGCAAGCTTATGCAGCATCAGCAAAAAAAAAAAAAAAAAAACTTCCACTTCACCCCTCCGTTCGTTCGAAATACCTGTCTAGCTGAGCCTTAAATTTATTTAGGCTATCAACTTCCACAACAAGGAATAGAAGTCTGTTCCACCAACCAACTACCCGCTGGCTAAAAGCAAATTCTGTCTTTCCTCAGTTTGAATTTATGCCATCTCAGGTGATTATTCTGAGCAAGAGGCAGAGTCCCATCAGCATTGAGCATGCTCAAACCATTCAAGGCTTTATACACCTCTATCAGGTCACCTCGCCTGTGCCTAGTCTCCAGACACTGTAATTTGCAAAACTTAAGCCTTTCTTCGTAGGAGTAACCCTTTGTTCCATTCACTAATCTTGTTGCCGTTCTCTGTACTCGTTCCAGCAGCTCTACATCCTTCTTGAAATGAGGCCTCCAGACCTGTATACAGTGCTCAAGGTGTGGCCTGACCATTACCTTATACAAGAGAATAATCACCTCCTTATCCCTGCTAGAAAAATTCCTGTATATCATTGACAAGACACCATGAGCTACTCTTGCAGCCCGTCTGCACTGCTCAGAGAACGTCATATCTGCCTGCACAATAGGGGCGCCTCTGTAGCCAGGTGGGAAGGAGCAGCAGTGCGTAGCACACGCTTCTTGATTAGACCGGAGTTCGAGCCCGTCACCACCAAATACGGAGGATGCGTAAAGGTCAGGGAATGACCACCGCATATCCCGGAGCAATATGGCCTTAGTTGCTAATGCTCCTAAAAAAAAAAAACCAAAGCAAAAAAAAAAAAGCCTGCACAATTACCCCCAGGTCCTTTTCATTCTCTACCACTGTCAATGTAGTACAACAGAGTTGATACGTTGCTGTGGGGTTGCTGTTTCCCATATGTAGTACTTTTCATTTGTCAATGTTAAACGTCATTTGCCACCTTTCAGCCCATCTGCTCAACCTTTCCAGATCCTGTTGCAGCAGCATAGCGTCAGTAGTGTCCTTAACAACCCTGCCAACCTTTGTATCGTCTGCAAACTTGGACATTAAGCTTGATATACCATTATCAATATTATTTATAAATACAGAAAACAGTAATGGACCCAACACTGAACCCTGAGGGACTCCACTAATAACATTAGTCCACGACGAGCAGTGTCCATTGATTACCACTCTCTGTCTTCTCCCCCTCAACCACCCCTTTATCCATAGCAGCAATTTGCCTCCAGTGCTACACTGCTCCAATTTTTTCAGCAGTCTTCCATGTGCAACAGTATCAAAAGCCTTTCTAAGATCCAAGTATATAATATCAAAGTTATTCCCTGCATCCAGCTCTTTTGTGACTGCATCATAGTATCCAATCAAATTGGTCAGGCAAGACTTCCCCTTAACAAAACCATGCTGTGTCTGAGCTATATCTGAAGTTGGTATTGATGATTTTCTTGGGATGGCGTAGTGGATGTCAGGTGGTTTCGTCTGGAGGATTTGGTGAATAATTGTGGGTAGCAACCTTTTCGAGAGTTTTAACAGACTGGAGGCAACGGAGATGGGTCTAAACTGGCTGACGTGTGTGGCAAATTGGTTTTTAGAGATGGGGAGCACTCTGTAGTTATTCCATTGTGGTGGGAAGTAATAATCAGCGAGGCTCTGTTGTAGATAGAGAGAATGGGGTCTATGATGAATGTGCTCAAACACTTGATCATAAATTGCGGAATTCGATCCCCAGCGGTGGCTGTTGTAGGAAGGGAATTGATGGCCTGTATGAGTTGCTGCTTCTTGATCTCGATAGTCGCTAGAACATCTGAAGGGTGTTCCTAGTCATGCTGGACAGTTATAGACGGGACTGTTGTTGCATTTAAAAATGCATGTGATATGTAACGGATAAAGAAGGATCGCATCCTGATCAACTAGTTCATCATCGATCAGCATATGATCGATTTAAAAATTATTTTTCCTGGTAAAGTATCCTGATTTATGTAGAGATTTGTTTGTCATTACTTCTACCTATGCGATTATGCACTAAACTCCTGATACAGAAGTTCCTGTTATTTCGGCTGTCGAATTCCGCAAAACTTCCACTTCAGTTTCTGAATTTCTTTCTTTTAAATAAAGTTCTGCTTCCCCGATAGTGTGTGGAAACACGGGAAAATCTCCCATGTTTTCCCGACGTCTTTCATAATGATGTTCCTCTTTCTTTTCCGTAATGGCTACTGTGTCGTTCTAATCCACAAATTGTAAGTGATCACCTTTTCCCATATAAGGAATCCTGACGTCATTTTCAGCTTACTCCAAACGAAGTACTGTACATATTCACTATCGAAGTCAGCCGTTGGTGCTGTTGTTATGAAAGTGTTTCCACCGTTTAGCTGAAGGTTGGAAGCTCTCTCCGCATGACCAGAGTACTCGCAAGGGCAGTGTGACATTGTCGTCAGATATCCTTGCAAACATCAACGAAGAGTTTAAGACTTCAACACAGGTTGAGGTTTGTACGAACGTACTACGTAAGGAAGTCCACAGCCTCGGTTTTAATCACCAGCAATCAGTAGACTCGCCTTTGCATGTTGCAATGAACGCCGTAATTTGTCCATAGAATAGCAAAAGTGGCTTTTATAGTGATAAATCTCGCTATATCCTATTCCGAGAAAGGTGAGTGTGGGTGCGACGGATACCCGGAGAATCTGCTGACGGAGCATACCTTCTGTCCTGTACATTTATTGATGCCTCAAAATTAAGTTTAAAAGCAGTTTTGTTGTAAAATGGAAATGCATTCCCATCATATCCTCTAAGCTTGCTACTACTAAACTTACTTCCTTCCATCGCATGCCACTACTAATACTCAATGCTGTTGGTCTGAAAGAAACGTATGAAAGTATACCCAAGTCTGTGAGTGCAATAAAGTACCATAACTTTGCTTGGAATGTCTGTGGTTGATGTTACTGTAATTGGATTAATTTCTTTATTGTTGTTGTCTATGTTCGTGGGACAGTTGTAAAATAGAAAAACATTATAATTGTGCAGCAGTGGAAAAAAGGTGGAGGAATTTTTACCAGGGAGCCCAAGTACTATGAAATATTACTTGGCTCTCTGGTAAACCTTTTCTGGTTGAACCAGTAAAGCGTTTTCTTCCATCTTCGCATATAAAGCTTGGATTAATGAGGAATTTTGTTAAGGCTGTAACTTCTTTATCCAGGCCTCTGGATAAAGAAGGAAATGGATTTCGCTAAGGGAAGTGTTTTGCAATTTAACTTAACATATGTGCAAAACTGAAAGGAGGATATTTCAATGGGACTCAAAGATGATGTATTTGAAACAAAGCTACAGGGTACTAAACTAGCAGCATGGCGATCGTTTACAGCAGCTGTGCATGAATTTCTTGGAAGAAGGATTATGACTATCTGGAATAAACTTTATTGCAATTTTATAAAGATATGTGCTGCCGAATGCCTTTGAAACCTTTTCTTCATTCCCATCTCATTTTTTTTTTTTGTCGCTGGGATACTGCAATGATGGGTGCTTACTGCCAGTTTCTTAAAGAGAGAAATTAAAATGGACTATAAACAACTTTGTGAGTAGCAAACATTTCTAAGGAAACAGAATGTATGTAGTAAATTATATGTTTATGTGAAGTATTTTAAAATTAAGACTCATTTTTAAGATAGGATATGCATTATTGGATGATATTTGAAATTGGTCGTTCATTAAGTTACTAAAATTTTAGTATATCTTTCAATGGAGATGTGATAAAGACGTATTTTGTTATTTCTGGAATCAACCGATCAGTTTACTTAAGAATCTTCAACATTTGCTTAGATGGCACGACTTTTTTTTTTTCTTTTTCTTTTTTTTTTTCCAGTGTTATTAATCAGTAACACTGGAAAAAAGGGCAATATGGAAATTTCGGCCTTCCTCTGCACCAAGGACCACCCAGATGGCGGCAGCTCTCAGCATCTGGCGTCTTCCTGCCATCATTCACGAGAGAAGACTCGTCTTTGCCTTCAAAATGATGGTTGACATTATTTCAGTACCAGATTTCTGGGCTAACTGCCGATGAAAGATCCCGGTTATCTGATCGGTTATTACCCGTGCAAATGCTGTAAGACATACACTCCTTGGACGGCAATCTCCACAAGTTTGCACTCGGTAAGAAATATAGGAAGAACGTGCTCGATCGACAACCGCGCAGTACCACGTCACAGGACATTAGAACTTGCTCCCGCGGATCTGTCCATCAATTCCATGGATCCATCGCTCCAGTGTTCAAACCTTTCTGGAGGCAGTGTTTTTTTTTTTTTTTTTTTTTAATATCTCTGTTTATTATATTTATTTTATGTAAACCCCTGGCTTGTAGCCGTGAAGGGAGTTCACGGCTACAAGCCAGGGGTTATATGCCTTCAGCAAAGTTACAGCAATGTGCTTTCTGTATACAATGAACAGTTCTTCTTTCATCTATAATATTTCATATCCTGTCAGGATCAACAAACCAGTTTGTTGATCTTGATAATGTTATGTCATATTTGCCGAAATTATAGTGAGATCAATGTTGGAATCTCCTGAAAAAATAGAAAGTTGTCCTGGACGGTTATGAACAACACGTTTTCCCTGTGGTATGTGGTTGTTCGTTGTTTTTGCAGGTATTTCGATGTTTCTTTCTGTATACGTGAGGTAGGTTGGACACATGTATTCTCAGAGAGGGTGAAAGTTTTATTTTGGCTAGTTACTAACCTGCGCTCCGTCAATGGTTCTCCTAGGGTATCCCATTAGCAAAACATTTGCATCTCCTCTATTCAATTTTTATAAAAAAAAAAAAATAAATAATAATAATAATAAAAACTTAACCAAGGCAGGTCATCTAGAGTTAATTAACAAGGCTTTCATCATATATTCCCTTCTGTCGTTTCAGTGCTGAATTGCAGACAAAAAAATTTGCCCTTACTCGCGACATTTTTCTTGCAGACCCTTATTTTCTTTACCAAGTTATCAGTTCGTTTATGTTTTAAGTCATTAATATTAATACTCACATGGATCACGGCAGCTACTTGATAAGGTTTATTTAATCTTAGTTAATGTTGATCCTAATTGCACCTTTCTGTGCTCTGCACTTGTGCATCACAAATAATTATTTTTTTCATCTGAAGTGTCCCTGTCTTTTTTTACACCACGGGATTTTTTTAAATCCTCTGGAATGGGTACCCAGAGGAATCTGGCCCACCCTTTGAAAACATCAGGTGAGTCTGAATCTGGAATTGAGACGGCATGAGCTTTACTGGGACTGGCCCACCTTCCCATGGTGTGGACAGGATCATCTCTCCAGGTGACTGATTGTTCTGGGTAGCCAAGTGGCCGGCACACAACAAAAGAACACACACCACTCACACAAACTTAAACTACTCTCATATCTGGCCGTTTTATAGTGGTACTGTACTGTTATTCACAGAGATACGAGGCGTGGTGGAACAGACGTTCTAGGAGACCCCATTACAAAAACGCATGTCCGTATGGCACATCCTTATTACCCAAAAATATTGATAGGTTACAATTTAATCATAAATTTTCGCACCTGGCGTATATACTCTGGTTCTGTTCCATTGTCTTTATTACAGAATATATTTCGGGTTTGCCTTACAGTTGAATCCTCCAGTAAGACTACCTCCTGTTGAATCAGGGCATTCTGCGCTGAAAGGATCCTGTCCTGGAATTGGACTCAGGGGAGAGAGTCACTCGGTATAGAATCAGACACTTGGATCTCTGTTAAAACATAACTTTGAAATTTTTCTAGGGCATAAACTCGCATTCTCAGAGACTATATCTTGACTAGCAGTACACCGAGTTGTAATTTAAGGTGATCACACTCCCTACACCTAGTATACAAAATAAGAATCGCCATCAGCTGGAGATTGGTCTACATACATGCGACAGCAAGTACAAGCGGGAAAAAAAGGCCATAACTCAGATGAATTGTGAGTGAAAATACATGAAAATTTACATGCGAAACTGCAATTATTTAAGAAACGATTTAAATAATAAAAATATCAAAATAAGCACCAGTGAATTATTTCCTTTTAAACATGTCTCCATTAAACAGATTTAAACTAAAAATTCCGATAATTTCTGTCACCTGGTTCCTTCAAGTTAAGTACACTTGATTGTTCGCCTAATGAGAGACTTGCTTTTGAAATCAAAACTAAAAAACAATAGAGCCCTTCAATTCATTCGGTTTTCTTGGCTGCTGTTGTTGTGTTTTCACTTTCCGTTCAAGTAGTCCCATACGTTCTGTATACACTAGTGATCAAAGAAAGTGCATCACTTAGGAATTTCATATTTTTTACCCTTTTTCGCGATGGTATGTTACATTAATGACTAGCATCACAAATAGAAATATAAACTAAAGATATTTATTAATAGTTAAGGCAAAGTTAAGTAATATTTGACAGGTGCTCTCAAAATATTCCAAAATGAGCATTTGCAACCTTTATACAACAGTTTTCGTAAACACGACAATTATGACTGAAATGTTATCAGAAGCCCTCAGTTAGCGTCAGTTTATCATTTTAAATGGAAAACAAAATTCAACTAGTATTTAGTTGAACCGTCTCCGGCCCTGATGACAGCAGCACACCGTCGAGGCATACGCAAGATCAATTTCTGAAGATAATCAACTGATAGTTTGTGGTTCCAAACACGAATTATGGCTTCCTGAAGTTCACGAAGGGTCTTTGGTTACTTTCTGGCAACTGCAGATTCCACACGATGCCAACAGTTCTCTATAGGATTCAGATCCGCGCTGTTTCCTGGCCAGCTAAGAGTTGTAATGGACAGTCCTTCCAACAATTTTTTCACCTGTAACAAATGTAAACATTACTGTAGAACCTGTAATGCAGAAATGAAGCTAAAGTAACTACAGAAGTGCCTACTGACACTTTTCGCCCGATGACAAGGAGCAGGTTGAAATGGTCTCTGATGGTTGGCAGCAATTTGCCCTCCAGTATAGCCAGGTATCCATTAGCATTTACGGAACCTTTTATAAACTGCAGGTGACCTATTCCGCGATACGAAATGCACCCCCATATCATTTGGCTGGTAGTGAATTTCACTGTAGACACCATACAGTCTGGATGGTATTCTTCACCACGTCTGCGACGAATCGTTTGTCTCCCATCAGAGCCATGCAGGTTGAATTTCTTCTCATCCGAGAAAATAACTGACTTCCACTGCTCGGGGGTTCATTTGACATGCTCCTTACACCAAATTAATCGGGCCTTTTTCATTTTTTGTGTGAGAAGGGGCTTCTTAGGACGACGGACTACAAGCCCATTTTTGAAGAGGCATCTTCTGACTCATACTGCACTTGCTACCACTCCTGTATGTTCTTTCCATTCTCTTTTCAGCTCAGACGAAGAAGATTTACGGTTTTTAAGGCATAAGCGCTTCAAAACGCGGTCCTGTTTTGGCGACGTGTTCTGCGTCGTGTTCCTTTTTTCCTATCAGCAGAACCAGTATTCTTGAGTTTGGAAAGAAATCTACTCACTGTCGACTGATTACAAGACACTCTATAAACAATATGACGGGTAAAACATCCTTCCTCACGTAAAGCAACAGTGGGCACTCTTTCTTCGTTGCGTCAACTGCACGTAACTCGCCATTCTGACACAAGCATGGAATGATTACAACTCTTGCAGAGTGTGCTTACATAGCTGAAAGTAACAGCTGATGCAATATTACGTCATCACCTATGCGTGTCAATCTTATCTGTGCAATCTATAAGAAATATTGCCATATACTTATGTTATTCGGACGACAATTACAATTTTAAGGGATGATGCACTTTCTTTGAACACCAGTGTAGATTTTAAATTTTGTGACCTCGGGGCCAATTTAAGTCCCCTACCATTCCCCCCGTGTGTCAGTTTCAAACAGTAGATGCCCTCTAACCTGGACAGTCGCTATCCAAAAATTGTCTGTTTTGGGAATAGTTATGAATTAAAGAGAAGAGTTGGGAGCTACAGGGTTAAGATTTGGATTTTACTGGCGCAAAAGCGACTAAGGCTATGGTGCGCCATAAATATTATTATTATTAGCTATATTATGCAAGGAAGCCTGGGTGCGCGAATTGCGCTACAATATAATCAGACCCAGGTAATTCAACATACTTTTCCAGGCCTGCTTTGTAAAGACTACATATTTACAAGTTCTCAAGGTAGAGTTGGGCTTATGCCTGGGAGCTAACTACCTTGATTAAAGAACACACTTACACAGAACATCTAATTATATGTAAATATATCTTGTATGTAATTCATGTATATACTTTGATGTACATAATCTTGAGACTGTATATTGTGTGTAATTAATAAATGAGGGGGAAAAAATGAGTCTTATGCTGCACCAGCAAAATAATAATAAAAAAAAAAAAGAATTCCCGAGTTACCCTGAGAGAGAGAGAGAGGGAGGGAGAGAGAGAGAGGAGAGTCAAAAGTAGAAGGGGATCACCAAGAAAGAGAATGATGATATCCAGCTCAGTACCCTGGGTGTGCCAAGCCCGTACTCACCAGATGTGAGCCCCTGGTGTACAAATGAATAAAAGATTTCGTAACCTTTCAGAAAGATTACAGCGTAAAAAAAAAGTAAAAAATGGTAATACACAGCGACTGAAAAGAAACGCTGAACACTATTTGCATTGGTGAATTAACAGCTTGTAAAAATTTAAAAACATCTGACACACTGTCATTGTCTGATAAAATCTAACTGAGGCTGAGCTTTATACACTCAGTCAGGCTCAGCGGTAAAACATATGTTTCGTGTTTTGTACAGTCAATTAAAACATGCTTTATACTTAACACAGTCACAAGACTCGCACATAGGAGGGTCATCTGCCCTCGGGGAGCTACAGTTTGCTGTTCTTAGTCGTTCGGGAACGCCCTCCACCAAATTGAATCGAACGCGCCCTCGAAGTCAATAAAAATTTCCAGTTCATATTTGGCTGTTGAGGAGTTGATATGGTGCATTAAATTCACTACCGCGTCTGTCTTCACACGAGCGTCCCGGAAAAAATCCATACTGTTTGTTTCATAATAGTTTGTCGAAGAATAGTTCGTGAATTCTGAGCGCTATTAATCGTTCGATCAATTTTTCCACGTTGGCAAATAATGCAATCAGTCTGTAGGCTTTTGGGTCAGAGAATGGTTTGCTATGTTTGTGGTTTAAACGCAGCAAAGCTCTTTTCCACGTTACTGGGAAAATTTCCTCAGAGAGACATTAAGAAATTATATAAATAATATTAAGAAATGTTTTTACAACTCTGATGATGAAAGTGTTTTCAATAAGGTCACTGCCAGGAAATTTAGAAACATTGACCGTTTTAATGACTAATTCTTCCAGTGAGAACGGAAGAGTAGTCTCCTCGTTCCTTGTGCATATAATTTTCTAATCTAATTCTAGCGGGAAGATTGTCGTCATCTAGGATTGTTCGGAGGAAGGAGCCTGTCTAGGATGGCATTAATAGTGCCCGGCTAGTTTTTACTTTCGAAGTTTTATTTACCACAGTGATAGAGTTACGGATCAGAGTTACCTGTAGTATTTACAAGGTTTTGCAACACTCTCATTTGGCATTTGCGATAGGCTTTATCAAAATTTCATTTCCGCCTACAGAAATTCAACTTTTGCCGGAGGTCAGTTTCTGTGCCGTTAATATCGACACCTGGCTTGATAAACTTGTTTTCTCAAGTTTGTCAATTATTCGTTCCACCATACACGTCTGGTGTCATTTTTTTTTTGTTTTTTTTTTTTAAGTTGACGGATAGCTAGCTTTGAATATCGATTCCTGCACATAATTAACAATTTCTTGAGCGTCTAATTGTTCCGAATGACAAGTAACATTTACAGATGTCTTTTTGAATTGAATAGTCAAACCTATCCCATTTAATATTCCGAATTGAAAGACGTGTTAGCTCGGGTGGTATATCATCATCATGATTAGATTTTTGCAGAGGTTTAATTTGAAACAGTATTCCACAATGGTCACAGGAACACCAGTCAGGATCAACAAACCAGTTTGTAATGTCATAAGTCATATTTGCCGAAATTATAGCGAGATCAATGTTGGATTCTCCTGAAAAACTGCTATAAATAGAAAGTTGTCCTGGACGGTTATGAACAACAAAGGCTGTTAGCAATCAAGGTCTTCCACTAAACGTCCACTTTCATCAGTGAACCATGTCGGAGATTTTGAATTTGCATCAGTGGTAATGACAGAATTTTTTAAGATCCATGTTTTCTGTGAACAACATTGGGACGTATGTCTGTAGCCTAACCATAGGAAGCGCTTTGTAATTATAGAAAAGGGTTTGTGCCAATGTACGCTACACCTATAAGTAATGTTGGGAGTTCCACAATGCATTTGTAGATTTTGGGTGAAAAACTGACTACCCAATTAACCGAATTAGCAGACCCGATCTTAGTGTTAAATTCAGAAACTATCTCTTGCTTAATTTCCTCGAAAGAGAGATGCCAAAATGGATTAAATTTTTATTAAATATGTCTTCTAAAATTTCCTCTTTTGTAGGAACTTTTGGAAATTAAATCTGTAAGGTCAAACTTCAAAATTAAGCATTGAAGGAGTTGTGCGTTTAGGTGCATTTACTGCAATGCCAGCACTGGCAAAAGAGTCCGAAGATGCTAAATTACTAAGACTTTGGGAGTTTGCGCTTTCCACTATAACAATGTTATTTCTGGAAAATCTTACACATTTAATTTTCAGTGGTTTAAAATTTGTTTTCACCGTACCGGTGACTATATTTCTGACTTCATATCAGCCTCCTTATTAGCTCTCAAATTACTGTATTTGGCTTCGAATTAGTTACTTTTTAAATAGATTTTTCTCTCCCCATTGGGGAGGAAGACTTGTGTAAAACTTTCGACTGAACGCTTGGTTCAGTATTGCTCGCTCCAAAACCTATGCATAGTAAGTAATATTATTTACAGCTGTATCATTTGTACTTGCACTAGAAGTTGACGTTGTTTTGCCGGTTAAAGAATTGATAATCTCCCCCCCCCCCCAATATTTCGTTGCGTGCCTGCAATTCGGTGTTACTTGCTCTGATTCGCTTTTTATCGATTAGTAGAGCTGTAGCGATTGATTCAAGATTTGACCAAGAACAACGTTTACAGCTGCTTTCATGACTCGATTTGCCTCGCATCTAAGGAACTTGACCACTTGAAGTTTTACAGTTGTAATAGTGTCATAGATAGAGGAAACATCCTGAGGTGGCAGCAGGAGGGGGCCTGTTCCAGGAGATTCCACGCCGAGGGAAGAACGTCAACAGAAAAAAAATCTTTCCCTGAAGGGTTAGCAGGCCACCAGAGGATGAACCTCGGTGGAAGAATCACGCGCTGCAATGCGTGCGCCAGCAGGAATGGAAGAAATTCTCTCCCAGCGTGAAGAGGGTTCAATGAAGGTTTAGCATGAAGACAGCCCAAGGTTCGATGAAGAAAGCAACTGTAAACGTTGTTTTGCTTCTGCTATCCTACCGGAACCTGATTAGGTTCCGGTGGGGCAGCAGTAGTCAGAAGGCGTGTACCCTTCTTGAAAAGGGCAGTGCAGAGGGCAAGAAGGCGTTGAAGGTTTCTCTAATTCCAGTCAGA